>NW_021820930.1:0-134931 GCF_901001135.1 Rhinatrema bivittatum | reverse complement strand
CAGCAGTCTTCTGTATACTGAACAAAGAAAATTAAATTATTCACTGTAATAATGCTCACTGCTTCACAGCGGATCTCAGTATGTTCGGCTGTGTTTGTAGGACTTCAGGCAGTGCAGTTTTACAATTCCAAATAACTCTATGATATTGAGGCAATTAGTCCTATTACATGATTTACAATATACATAGCCATCAGGGGGTTCAGTCATTGGATTTGAAGTGACAGTGTGAGGAAACAATCAAGATCACTATGGAGAGGAATGACTATGAGATAGTGCAGAATAGGCATGTATAGAGTGAAAAATGTTTTCTTTCATTCATTTATTTCAGATGTCACAGTCATTTGTTCAGTTTTATTCATATGAAAACAAAATTTCATTTGTTTGTTTAATTTATTCATTCATTTACCATTATAGTCAATGGGGGAAACAATGCAGCCTATTATGGGCTCCAAAATTTGCATTTTCTAATCATCTCTAATGAAACTAGTGGGTAGACATCATCAGAAGAGTGAAGGCATGCCAACACATCAAGACTATGTGAACATGCCACCTAAAGTGGCATGAAGAGCAAAAGGTCCCACAATGAGACAAACTGGTATCAGCAGTAACAGAAGTTATCCAAGGCACCATCAGAGGAGCAAAGCAGCATCAAGAGTGGCCAGAATGCCCTAAGGCTGAAAAAGTGGGGCAAATTATACCGAACTCCAAGGTACAAAGTGCATCAAGTGTTGCATGAAGAACTCACGGCACCATAAAGGGGGAACAAAGCACCAAAAAATAGCAGAAAACCCACCAAGACAGAGGGTAAAGACAACAGAAAAAGTGGCATGAAGACCCCCAAATGATCATGAGAGATGCAAAACAGCCACCCAGAATGGCAAGAACAAATAAGGGGCAAAGAACACCAACCAAATTTGTAGAAAATTCTAGGAAGGGAGAACCCAGAGGAAAACCCTGGAGAAGACCTGATATAATTTCTATATGGCCTTATTTGGTGAAGGAGTTGGCTGTTTGGGCTTGGAGTTGTTCTTCACTGGAGGCTAGATGCTACTGACTAAAAGCACCCATGCTCTTTAGCTGCTAGCTATTTAATATCCTGTGATGCAGAGAATCTAGGACTTGATTCTTCTTCTGAACTAATTTTTGCAAATAACTATCTCTACCTCAGAATCATGGAACACAGTCCAGTTTTTGAGTACTGCACTTATTCAGCCTTTGCCTTTTGATGTGGTATAATCCATGGAAAGCTAAATACTGGATGAGACAAATTATCATAAGAACCATAATTGAATGGAGTTTGAAAAAAATTATCCAAGAAGTTATGAAACCATTAGAAATAACTGGGTGGATAAGGCCTATGTAATTCCATATAAAATTCTAAAAAATCATTTTATTGAAAAAACTCACAAAAAAAAACAACTTACAGAGAACTTTTACAAAAGAGTGCACCCAACATTATTAATTAAAGGACCTTCATTTTTAGGGCAATACCATTGTAAAGCTTCAAACGGCAAATAAATCATTTCCTAACCCTATAATATATAATCATTGGTCCCATATTTTTGAACCACTCACTTTTTATACACATTTTTTATGCATGTAAAACTTAATTACTTATCTTGTGAAGCCAGCAGCCAAATCAAGCCATCAAGCGCCCAAATTAAAAAAAATCAGGAAACCTTTCCAATTACAAAGTCTTTTCTGTTGCGTTCGTGGCTGCTCTACGCCCTCACTCCACCCTCTCTACCTCTGTGGAGACTCCCTCCGGGTCTGATGGATGGCTTGCTGCCATGGCGTCTCCATGCCGCCTCTCTCCAGCGTACCCGGACCGGCTCGACGCTGTGGATCCGCCATGTTCCTGATGACATAGGGCGTGCGCGTGCACAAGCTCCGATGTATATACCAGCAAGGGCGCGAACCTCAGGGGCGTCCCCTGAAATGACATCATCCGCTTTCAATATAAAAGGTCTCATACTTTCGCTAACAGATTGAGTTAGCAAGGACTACGAATCGGACATGAATTCGGACTTCGATTCGGGCTCGCTACGGATTCGTCCAAGCTACTCTGCCTCCTCGGACTTACCAGGGGTACCCACTCCTTGGGGGTCTTCCTCTCTTTTCTCTATTTCAGATTGCAGATAGGAACCGGTACTCGCTCCTCGAGGGCCCATGTTCCTGGACACTCTGAAGATTCTCTACTGCCTGGAAGCTATCGCAGATACAGACATTTGTGAGTTACCATTGCTCTCTCAGAGCTTTCCCTGGAACCAGGTACTCGCTCCTTGAGGGCCTAACTCTTTCCAGCTACTGAGCCTCCTTAAGACCTTATGTGAGATTGTCATCTAATTCTGGCTTGAATACAGCATACCCTATCTACTCACTATTTATAGACTTTCTACAGCTCAGCAACCCTTGGAGCACTGTTCCAGTATCTGAGGGACTTCAGCTCTGCCAGGTACAACAGCTCACTACTGCCACCTCTGGTGGTTCTACTTACCTGTCTAATAAAAAACTATCTGTGTCTGTCTACATAACCAAGCCTAGGCCATGGTCCCTCTCAGGATATCCTCCTGGGGGCACTGTCATCTGCCATCGGCCCAAGGATCAACCTATTTACATTCCTCTACAGCTGAGTGCCCTCTCTAACACTCCGCTGATACAGATTGCTAACTCTGCAGTCTATATCCTAACTAGGTTACTAACTCCACCTATGGGGCATAACAAGATTGTTAACTCCTCCCTCTACAGGAGCAGATTCCTAACAGATTGCTAACTCCTCCCTCCTTGAGGAGTAGACCATAACAGACTGCTAACTCCCTAGTAGATCCATAACAAGATTGCTAACTCCTCCCTCCGCAGGAGCCAATTCCTAACATTTTCAATAAATCTGTGATGAAACTGCAACTATGTTAACATTCTGCCCCTCTGTCACTGTTACGCTCAGGCTTGTGAACCCTTGGCTGACGGGAGGATGGTATACCTTTCGGAGGATCCATAGGTTCTCTCGTCGGGTGGCGAGGCAGAGCAGAAGATGGGACAAGCTGACCCTTGGCACTGGAGACTGAAGCGATGGTGGAGACAGAAGAAGGGATGAGAAGAGGAGGTGAGTCTTCACCCCTGGAAGTCTGTGGTCCCCCCAGGAGGAGCCCGTAGGGACCCAGACCACTGGGACTTAGGTAGACCTTTGAGAGGTCAGGCGTCGGTGCAAGGGTTGACTGGAGCTTCACCCTGGAAGCCTGCGGTCCCCCCGGGAGGAGCCCGTAGGGACCCGGGCCGCTGGGACTTAGGTGGGCCCTTGGAGTCGATGGTCTTGAAGGAGTCCTAGGTCGAGTGCCAGAGGGTCGTCGCTCACCAGTCCGAAGTCGTGTGCCAGAGAATCACCGTAAGCCAGTCCGAAGTCAGGAACCAGAGAATCACCGTAAGCCAATCCGAAGTCAGGAACCAGGAACACCAAGACGAAACAGGACGCAGAATCCAAGCTCAAGGAACTCACTGAAGCAAGCAAACTAGACCACGTTGGAGGACGTTGCAAAGTCGAGGAATGAGCGGAGGAAGCCTTCCTATATACTTCCCCTGCTCAGGCTGATTAGGCACAGGTGCAGCTGGTCAAAGGGATCAGGTCCCTTTAAGTCTAGGAAGGGAGCGTGGCCTCGTGCCTAAAGATGGCGGTGGCCATCTTGAATTTCCTTCGCGGGGAAAACGCTGCTGGACGCCGCGATCAGCATGGGGGCCCGTGCTGGAGCGAGGGCCTAGCGTCGGGGTCCTCCCCGGGATTCCCGCGGCGGGTCGCCGTCGCGGGTGAGGTAGGGGGTCCGTGGCTGTGGCTTCCCACGGCCGTGGAGCACAACAGTCACTACCCAACACAGACCTGGTTTTAAAGGAGAAGCCTTCTTCCTCAGGGGATCATTCACACAGCAGCAAGTATTGCTGTGGGTTAAAGTGTTTTTCCACATTAGACATTTTTTGATTAAGGCCTATTTAAGGCATCATATGGCTGGGTAGACAGAGTGGCATCAAAACATTTAAAGTGATATATCAGGGTCATGACAGCTAGACATAGTGGCAGAAAGACACGCAAGGTGGTAAATCAGGGGCATGGCAAATAGGAAATTTGGCAGCAAGACCCCTAAGGTGGTACAGCAGGGACATGGCTGCTAGGCAGGTGCATTTAGTACTCTTGCCATTCATATGGAAATTCGGGAAAGCCCAGCAAAGACAGATTGATTTTCAGAAACACCAACATTTTCATCAGTTCTGGCACCAGTCTGGAATAATGAGGGCTCATATTCATCTGTCATTGAGAAGACACATTCACTGGGTATGTTGGTTGGTGGATAGTAAAGATAGTACTAAACCCCCTTGGCTAGATCTGGCCAGACTACTGAGTTGTGTGCCTAATATACTAGCACATCTGTGTCCATGTCCTCAAAGTGAGATAGATTATCACTGAAATTTCTGTTGCAGTCTCCTTTGCTGAGGGTCTCTCTCTTGCCAGCTGCTTTAGCTATGGCCTAAGTCAGGCGCGATGGTTCTGTGAGAGCAGCCTGGCTTTGGCATATTTAGGTGAGGGAGGAAGCACTAGCTGGCAGGGTACTGCTCCTGCTTGCACTACTCTCTGGGGTAACCACTCTTTTCTGGGCTGATCTCAACTGTGCCTCTCCCTTTGGTATTCCTGTTCACCTATCCTAGCTACCAGTACCTCCTTCATGCATGTGAGTCACTGGGCCTGGAAGGAGAGACACCCTTTCACCCATGGATCACAAAGTTTGGCAAACATGTATAACCTCCGGCCCATTCTGATCCTGGGTGTGGGGTACATGTTTGTATGTGTGTGTGTATGTGTTGGGGGGGGGGGGGGTAGAGATCATGCAAGGCCATATGACCTCCCAGAGTTCCTGCATGAGGGAAAAAAGATGTACTTTTTAAAAAACCCTTAAGGAATTGTGCACACCTTTCAAGCACTCCAAAAAGACCATGTCCATGCCATATCTGCTGTTCAAAATAAATATCTTTACTGACAATGACAGGGAAAACACAAAGGCCAAAAATACACTTCTGAATAGTGTTTACACTAACTCTGTCCAAAAAAGTCACAAAATTAAACCAGTCTCACTTCACTCAAAACATGTCAGCTCTTCAGGATGGGTACCCCTTCCACCCTGGGTTCTCCCTATACCTGTTTGGTAGCTGTAAGCTTTTCCTCCAAGGTCCTTGTCTCTTTTTTCTCTCTCTTCTCTTTCTCTCTTTCTCTCCTTTGAATTTTGGGGTGTTTGTAGCTGAATAGTCTCTGACTCTTGCAAACTTTCTCGGCAAGCTACACTTACTCTGGCACCTCCCATTTCACCAGTTCATTAACTCTCCATGGAAATTCTCTTCTCTTTAGGGCTCCACTCTAGTAGACTTTCCTAGCCAAGCTTTCCTTCTTCTAGCCCCTCTAGGTACCACTTGTCTCAAGTTTCCAGAATCCATTTCATCAACTTCAGGACTTTCAGAACCTCCTCTCCTCAAATCTTTCTCTTCACTCCAAAAAGACTCCAGTTCATAGCATCCTCTCCCTACTCAATTTCAAACATTCCTTTTTGGAGGGATAAGTCCCCTTAAGTCTCCTCTGCCCTCTGCCCTCAGACCTGAGCTAAGGCTGATTATTGTCACAAGGGCAAATTAATTTTGTTAGATCTGGAACATCTTCCAGTGCGGGGTGGTACACTAAACTAATACACCTTCAAGAATTCTGACCTCCAAAATAAAGGCAGGATCTAGATGGAGACCTCTGACTCACACTGCTGGTAGAATGACATGTTGAGGCCACAAATGCCATACACTAAAGCAGGGCTTCCCAAACCTGTCCTGGACCTCACAACAAGTCAGGTTTTCTGGATATCCACAATGAATATACATGAGATAAATTTGCATATCATGGAGAATCAGCATATGCAAATTTACTATAGGTTGTCACCCCACACACACACACCCGAGTGGCGCTACTGGAATTCAGACCCTTTGTGGCACCCTTGAAGGGATTCAGGATTTGTATCAGCTGCCTTATCACTACCCAATCATGCCCCAGGGGGCAATCCACATCCATCTCTGTTTTCAGAGACAGATCATAAAGGGTTGCCTGTTGCTCCTCTAACCTCTGCAGCATCACATAGGTGGAATTCCAACAGGTGCTAACTTTTTGGATCAGATGCTTATCAGGCATTCTGAATTCTTCCAGCAACTCATGGATAAGCTGTACCCCTTCACGCTTTGATGGAAATGCCCTGCCATAATTTTGCACCTATCAGGTCCTTCAGGAATAGATTCCTGTGGTTCTTGGGCCACTGCCTCAGGGTATCCCTTACTACCAGGTGCAGCAAATGTACAAAGCAACAAATCCCCTGAACATCCTCATCTTCCATTGCCCATATCATATTTTTCTCACTGTCTGTCACAGGCTCTGAATTTTTCTTGGTGCTCCTTGACTTGTTTGCAGCTTTCGATACTGTTGATCACGGTATTTTGTTCTATAGGCTCGGGGAAATTGGAATAGCTAGTAGTACAGTTCTTAATTGGTTCACTTCTTTTTTTAAAGGGCATAAACAGAAAGTAGTTGTTAACAATACTGAATCTGGGTTTTTTTAAATCTCAAAACGGGAGTACCACAAGGGTCGGCTATGTCCACATCCTTGTTTAATGTTTATATTAAAATGTTTATATTAAAAGGAACAATTACAAAGGCAACTAATCATTACATTAGAAAAGTAAACAAAAGCAAGAGAAATAAGAGGCCCATCTAGTTCTCAAAGGAGGTGGCTGAGAAAATAAAAATCAAAAGAACAGCATTCGTGAAATATAACGGATCCCAAAATGAAGAACACAGGGAAGAATATCTGGTTAAACTGAAAGAGAATATGAAAGTAATCAGGAAAGCAAAAAGTATGGCAGAAGAAAGGATTGCGAAAGAGGTAAAGAGAGGCGACAAAACTTGTTCAATAGATCCATGGAAAAGGGTATAGTGCCGAGTGACTGGAGAAGAGTGATGGTGGTCCCACTTCACAAGAGTGGGAGCACAGAGGAGGCTGGAAATTACAGACTGGTTTGCCTCACCTCGATAGTGGGAAAATTAATGGAGACTGTGCTGAAAGAAAGGCTAGTGAACTACCTACAATCTGGTGACTTGCTCAATCCGCGACAGCAAGGATTCACCAAGGGAAGGTCCTGATAGATGAATCTGATTGATTTTTTTGATTGGGTGACTAGAGAATTGGATTAGGGAAGAGCACTCAATGTGATTTACTTGGATTTTAGTAAAGCCTTTGACACGGTCCCTCATAGAAGACTCATGAACAAAATGAGAAGCTTGGGAGTGAGCATCAAGGTGGTGGCGTGGATTACAAACCGGTTGATGGATAGAAGACAGAGTGTGATGGTAAATGGAACCTACTCTGAAGAGAGAACGGTGTTAAATGGAGTGCAGCATAGATCAGTGTTGGGACCGGTTCTGTTCAACATCTTTGTGAGCAACATTGCGGAAGAGATAGAAGGTAAAATTTGTCTATTTGTGGATGATATGAAGATCTGCAACAGAGTGGACATGCCAGAAGGAGTGAAGAGAATGAAGCATGATTTAAGAAAGCTTGAAGAGTGGTCGAAGATATGGAAACTGGGATTTAATTCCAAGAAATGTAGAGCCATTCATTTGGGATGTAGTAATCCAAAGGAACTGTATGCGATGGAGGGTGAAGCACTGCTGTGCATGGAACAGGAGAGAGACTTTGGGGTGATAGAGTCTAGCAATCTATAGATGGCAAAGCATTGTGACAAAGTAATAGCTAAAGCTAGAAGAATGCTGGGCTGCATAGAGAGAGGAATATCTAGTAGGAAAAGGAAGTGATAATCCCCTTGTACAGGTTCTTGGTTAGGCATTACCTGGAGTACTGTGTTCAGTTCAGGAGACCGTATCTCAAAAGGGTTGCTGCTGTAGAAACATGGTAGTGGGCTGTTGGCCTGCCACCTGATTGCAGGAAGGGGCTGAATGATCAGCTTGGGAAAAATTGTCCCTTTTCAATCTCTTTCCTCTGACTTTTACTTGGAGTATCAGAAGGGGTCTCCAGGCTAATACTGCCAACCTCCCCTGATATGAATGCTAGCAGGTGCTGCTTCTATAGGTAATGATGCATACCAGTATTTGTCAGATGCTCCACTTGCTTCCCTTGACAGATGTTTTTTCTACAGTAAATAAATTGAGCAAAGCATGGGTCTTCCCAATCATCAATGCACTGGAAGCTAAAATGCCACTAACTAAAACTCTCAAATTTTCTTCAACTCCTGGCTTTTCAATTTCTGATTCAGAGAATCCCAGTGAAGATTATTCCTCAGAGTCAATTGTTGAAAATGCTGCCTCCATTACCTGAGAAGCGTAACCATCGAGGAACATGCTGATGGTTTTGGCTACTATACATCTGCTGCATCTGTCCTGCTGATGCCAGTCCTGAATGGCTTTCCCATCTTTTCCCTCTGCTTACATAGAAACATAGAAACATAGAAATGACGGCAGAAGAAGACCAAATGGCCCATCTAGTCTGCCCAGCAAGCTTCACACATATTTTCTCTCATACTTATCTGTTTCTCTTAGCTCTTGGTTCTATTTCCCTTCCATCCCCACCTTTAATGTAGAGAGCAGTGATGGAGCTGCATCCAAGTGAAATATCTAGCTTGATTAGTTTGGGGTAGTAGCCGCCGCAATAAGCAAGCTGCACCCATGCTTATTTGTTTTACCCAGACTATGTTATTAGCCCTTATTGGTTGTTTTTCTCTCCCCTGCCGTTGAAGCAGGGAGCTATGCTGGATATGCGTGACGTATAAGTCTTCCCCATGCCGTTGAAGCAGAGAGCCATGCTGGATGTGCATCGAAAGTGAAGTATCAGGCCCATTTGGTTTGGGGTAGTAACCGCCGTAACAAGCCAGCTACTCCCCGCTTTGTGAGTGCGAACCCTCTTTTCTTCTCCCCTGCCGTTGAATCAGAGAACTATGCTGTATATGCATTGAAAGTGAAGTATCAGGCTTATTTGATTTGGGGTAGTAACCGCCGTAACAAGCCAGCTACTCCCCTCTTTGTGAGTGTGAATCCTTTTTTCCACATTTCCTCTTGCTGTTGAAGCTTAGAGCGATGTTGGAGTCAAGCCTGTGTATGTTTATTTAATAAGGGTATTGACTCCAGGCAGTAGCCATCATTCTGGCGAGTCACCCACTCTTCATTGGCAGCCTCTTGACTTTATGGATCCACAGTGTTATCCCACGCCCCTTTGAAGTCCTTCACAGTTCTGGTCTTCACCACATCCTCCGGAAGGGCATTCCAGGCATCCACCACCCTCTCCGTGAAGAAATACTTCCTGACATTGGTTCTGAATCTTCCTCCCTGGAGCTTCAAATCGTGACCCCTGGTTCTGCTGATTTTTTTCCTTAGGAAAAGGTTTGTCGTCTTTTGATCATTAACACCTTTCAAGTATCTGAAAGTCTGTATCATATCACCTCTGCTCCTCCTTTCCTCCAGGGTGTACATATTTAGATTCTTCAATCTCTCCTCGTACGTCATCCGATGAAGATCCTCCACCTTCCTGGTCGCCCTTCTCTGTACCGCCTCCATCTTGTCTTTGTCTTTTTGAAGGTACGGTCTCCAGAACTGAACACAGTACTCCAGGTGAGGCCTCACCAAGGACCTGTACAAGGGAATAATCACTTCCCTTTTCTTACTCGATATTCCTCTCTCTATGCAGCCCAGCATTCTTCTGGCTTTAGCTATCGCCTTGTCGCATTGTTTCGCGACTTCAGATCATTAGACACCATCACCCCAAGGTCCCTCTCCTGCTCCGTGCACATCAGCCTTTCCCCCCCCATTAAATACAGTTCATTTGGATTTCCACTCCCCATATGCATGACTTTGCACTTCTTGGCATTGAATCTCAGCTGCCATATCTTCGACCACTCTTCCAGTTTCCTTAGATCCCGTCTCATTCTCTCCACTCCTTCCGGCGTGTCCACTCTGTTGCAGATCTTAGTGTCATCCGCAAAAAGAAAGAGAGGAACAAACAGCAGTAGCACATGCTCTCTACGTTTCAATTGCTTCCTCCTTGAGCTGTCTTCTACTTCTGCCATTAATGGCTAAAAAGGTCTCTTTTCAGCCATTAAGTGCAGGACTGCCTTTTTTATTGCTGCTACTAGGCTGGGATAGCTCTGCAGAAAATCCTCTACCTCTGTCAAAGCTGCCATTCTATCCTCTGCCTTTTCCTCTCAGAATCATTTTGGAATTTGAAGTGCTTACTAGGGGTTTCAATATGACAATGGAATTTATTTATTGATACTGTATCACCATTTATAGAAACTCTCTACTTTCTCTCACTCACTCACATACACACACACACACATGCAGTGTATGTGTATACTGTGCTCTGCTGACTTACTCCTTTTCCACATGCAAATAAACTGTTAGAAACTAGAAAGTTAAACAGAAGCAGAAAGGCTGGCAGCCTGGCAAGACTATTTGTCAGTTTGCTACCTTCACTGCACTTCACTTCACTAGACATTCAGACAGACAGAGACAAAAGCACTGAGTGTCCACACTCCTATCCTCCTCTAGTGAACAAAGAAAGCACAATAATGCTGCTTCTGTCTTTTTGTCAGACAGGAAGATTTTAAAACATTTCTCATGTAAAAATGGCCCCATACACACGTATGTGAGCCATGCTCGAGCAATGCAAATTTTAAGAAGCCACAAAGTACACACATATATACATACCCATGCACAAGTTTAGAATAAGGGGGAGGAAAAGGAGCGGGTCATGGGGATTCCAAAGAGTCACATGCATAACTCCAAATTTTAGAAAAGCTGACCATGCTGTGCATTGGTGTGTTATCTCCATAACTTTACTACTAGTCATGATGAGGAGCAAGTCTGGACATCTCAAGTTTTAGAGATTTTCAAGACTGATGGACTACCATTTATACTAGGGGGGAGGAGAGTACTATATATAGTACTTCACAAGATATAGGTATGCAATAGCTTCTGAGATAGAAGAGAGTCTGTGAAGGGTTCTAGGAACATGGGCCCTCGTGGAGCGAGTACCGGTTCCTATCTGCAATATGAAATGGTAATGTACCAGATATAGGTATGCGATAGCTTCTGAAATAGAAGACAGTCTGTGAAGGGTTTTAGGAACATGGGCCCTTGTGGAGTGAGTACTGGTTCCTATCTGCAATCTTCAATAATAATTCACGATCTCCATACCTGCGATAACATCTTAGACAGAAGAGAGTCTTCAGAGATTAGGAACATACGCCTTTGTGGAGTGAGTACCAGTTCCTATCTGCAATCTGCAATGACAACTCACGATCTCCGTACCTGCGATAACATCTTAGACAGAAGGGAGTCTTCAGAGATTAGGAACATAGGATCTTGTGGAGCGATTTACCGATTCCTATCTGTAATAGAACTCACAGTGTTCACGTCTGTGATCGCTTCCAGGCATTAAGGAGTCTTCTGAGCATTCAGGGATGTAGGCCCTCGAGGAGCGAGTTCTGGATCCTGTCTTAGCAATCTGAAATCAAGAAGAGAGAGCGGGGCCCCCAAGGAGCGGGTACCCCTTGGTAGTGTTTGTGGAGCAGAGCAGCAGAGAAGTATTCCCCTTGCTAACTCGATTCGTAGTAGCAAAGACCTTTTAAGTTGGAAGCGGATGACATCACTACGGGGGATGCCCCCGAGGTTCGCGCCCTTGCCGGTACAAACTCTGGAGCGTGTACGCGCACCCTTATGTCATCAGGAACATGGCGGATCTGCAGCGTCAGGTCAGCCCAGGGATTCCGGGGAGAAGCGGCAAGGAGAAGCCGCGGCCGCATCTGTCCATCAGACCCGAAGGGGGTCGCCACAAAGGTAGAGAGGGTGGAGCGAGGGCGAGAACAGGCACGAACGCAACACATAGTAAATGGCGGCAGAAAAAGACCAAATGGTTAATCCAGTCTGTCCTGCAAGTTGCTTTTGGTAGTAACTGCTGCTCCATGCAGGTTACTCTCATGCCTTCTATTAAGAGTAGAACTGCTGCTCTGTTCAACTTGCCCCTATGCCTACTCTTAAGAATAGTAACTGCTGCTTTATGCAGGCTACCCCATGCCTTCCATGAAAGTTGGTAGTGACTGTCCCCTTGCTGAAGTGTTACAGCTTTAGTTAACATAAGTTACCCCATTTTTTCATTTCCATCCTCTAGCCTGTTGCAATCTGCAGTGATTGTCCCATGCCCTTTTGAACTCCATCACAGTTCTCATCTTCAACACTTTTCCGGGAGGGCATTCCATGTATCCACCACTCTATTTGTGAAGAAATATTTCCTGATGTTGATTCTGATTCATCCTTTCTGGAGTTTCATATCATGACCCTAATTCAGCAAAAAGCGGAAAAGGTTTGATGTTTATTAGAGATGTGCTTCGGGTAAAAATTTTGTGTCAGGCTTCATTTCGGGCCCCCCCCCCACGGGAATTTTGTTTTTCCTGTGGTTTGGGTTTTTTTTTTTCGGGGGCCCCGATTTTCAGGTTTGTGCGTTCTTTTCTTACCAGAAAAAAAACCAGCCTTTACGAACTGGCATGAAGATTAAGTGATAGTACTTACTCTTCAGGATTTGCCTTTGATATTTCTATTTGAAGGACATAAGAACATAAGAAATTGCCAGACTGGGTCAGACCAAGGGTCCATCAAGCCCAGCATCCTGTTTCCAAGAATGGCCAATCCAGGCTACAAATACCTGGCAGTACCCAAAACCTAAATATATCCTATGCTACTGTTGCTAGTAATAGCAGTGGCTATTCTTTGTCAACTTAATTAATAGCAGGTAATGGACTTCTCCTCCAAGAACTTATGCAAACGTTTTTTGAACCCAACTACACTAACTGCACTAACCACATCCTCTGGCAACAAATTCCAGAGCTTATTTGTGCATTGAGTGAAAAAGAATTTTCTCCGATTAGTCTTAAATGTGCTACTTGCTAACTTTATGGAATGCCCCCTGGTCCTTCTAGTATCTGAAAGTGTAAATAACCGATTCACATCTACTTGTTCAAGACCTCTCATGATCTTAAAGACCTCTATCATATCCCCCCTCAGCCGTCTCTTCTCCAAGCTGAATAGTCCCAACTTCTTCAGCCTTTCCTCATAGGGGAGCTGTTCCATACCCTTTATCATTTTGGTTGCATGTTCATGGTTCATGTTTTTGGGATGTCAGAATTTGTAAATAAAGAGTAGGGTTCTAATAGGTTATCTTGGCAAGATTAATACAGTGGAACTTGCAGTTTGTCCAAAACTGTTGCTTGAAGATCAGATGGGGAGGGAGGTCAGATGATAAGTCTTCATCCATGCTTGCTTCTTGTAGGATGATGATGACCCCAGAAGTCTCATTGTCTTGTTTCATTCTTTTATAGCTTTTTGGCAGCATGTCTGATAGTCACTGGTGATGTCATACCTGTCAATCATGTGTCATGTTGCATGCACTCTAGATTAAATCATTGTAACTTTCTTCTTTGAAGTTGTTGTGGCTTTGCAAAGAGATGTATATGCAATTGTTTTGGCAAAACAGGAGAACAGGAGAGCTGTCTTGTGAGACTTTATATACTTGACGAGGCTGCAGTTTCGCAAAGACATTGTTCTTTCACTGGGATCAGCATTTCTCTGGAGCATAGAATCTCTTCAACTTCCAACTTTGCTCAGTTCAGCAGTTAGCATAAGTGCCTGTCTTGCTGGCTTGTGTGTACCTGAAACCTTGTTTCATGTACTAGGTAATATAAAATATTACCCACTATGTTATCAAATACAACCAAAACTGATCATCACATAGTCAGGATAACATGGTTCCAGCACAGTGCTTTACAAAAAGGAGAGGAGCTGTGCAGTATTTAAGGAAAGAAGAGAAGTCCTTGTGCAAGCTATAAGGAGCATTCAAAATGGTGTAGGAGTTCCCTTGCTATAGTCAAGAGGAGACCCTGCTAGAGTGAAGTGAGGAGATTCTGACTGATTCAATAGTAGATGTGTGAGTGGAGACTACAGATTCTTCACCATGTAGGTTTACTGTTTGTCAAATCATCTCTATTGAAGGAAACTTTATACACTAAAGACATTATTTGGAAAACCACCCTGTGGAGAGTGTTTTTGTGGAGCCTAGTCCTTGCATTCTAAAGGGTAGATTTTAAAAGACGCACCAATTTTATAACATGCGCACATTGCCACACACATGTTATAAAACACGATACCTGCATGCACATACGAGCCCGATTTTATATCGGAGCTTGCACGTGCGGGCAAGTCGCAACTCATGTGTGCAAGGGGGTGATTTAAAAAAAAAAAAGCACTGCAATGAGATGGGCCAATTCCCAGTTCCCCACCAGTCCACTTCAATTAAAGAGCGGACTGGGAGGGAACTTCCCTATATCCCTACCTACTCTTCCTCCCTTTTCCCTCTCCTCCCCAACCCCTAACCCCCCTAACTATTAGAAATTTTTGTTTGAAAACGTACTTCATCTTCTGAGGTGAAGTAAGTTTCTTGCGCCAGCCGGCTGCCAGATGTGCTTTCCCAGGACAGGGCCTAATGGCTGCTGTCCTGGCCGGCCCCGCCCCACTCAGACCCCACCCCTGGCCCACCCCTTTCACTGGGCCTGACACCTCTGCGCATACCAATACGACGAGTGAGATAATCAAATTTGCAGATGACACAAAATTGTTCAGAGTAGTTAAATCACAAGCAGATTGTGATAAATTGCAGGAAGACCTTGTGAGACTGGAAAATTGGGCATCCAAATGGCAGATGAAATTTAATGTGGATAAGTGCAAGGTGATGCATATAGGGAAAAATAACCCATGCTATAATTACACAATGTTGGGTTCCATATTAGGTGCTACAACCCAAGAAAGAGATCTAGGTGTCATAGTGGATAACACATTGAAATTGTCGGTGCAGTGTGCTACGGCAGTCAAAAAAGCAAACAGAATGTTGGGAATTATTAGAAAAGGAATGATGAATAAAACGGAAAATGTCATAATGCCTCTGTATCGCTCCATGGTGAGACCGCACCTTGAAAACTGTGTACAATTCTGGTCGCCGCATCTCAAAAAAGATATAATTGCGATGGAGAAGGTACAGAGAAGGGCTACCAAAATGATAAGGGGAATGGAACAACTCCCCTATGAGGAAAGACTAAAGAGGTTAGGACTTTTCAGCTTGGAGAAGAGACGACTGAGGGGGGATATGATAGAGGTGTTTAAAATCATGAGAGGTCTAGAACGGGTGGATGTGAATCGGTTATTTACTCTTTCGGATAGTAGAAAGACTAGGGGGCACTCCATGAAGTTAGCATGGGGCACATTTAAAACTAATCGGAGAAAGTTCTTTTTACTCAACGCACAATTAAACTCTGGAATTTGTTGCCAGAGAATGTGGTTCGTGCAGTTAGTATAACTGTGTTTAAAAAAGGATTGGATAAGTTCTTGGAGGAGAAGTCCATTACCTGCTATTAAGTTCACTTAGAGAATAGCCACTGCCATTAGCAATGGTTACATGGAATAGACTTAGTTTTTGGGTACTTGCCAGGTTCTTATGGCCTGGATTGGCCACTGTTGGAAACAGGATGCTGGGCTTGATGGACCCTTGGTCTGACCCAGTATGGGATTTTCTTATGTTCTTATGTTCTTAGGAGATACACTCATGGCTGGGCCGTTTCCAACATGCACTTGGCACACGCACGGCCCAGCCATGTGCATATCTCCCAGTATTTGTGCGCGCTGGGTTCTTAAAATGTACCTGTAAGGTTCTTAAAATAAAACTTCTCCCCTACTGGGGGTGAAACAACACCCAGCTCTTGACCTTCAGAGTCAGGACATTTCTGAGTGTGTCTATTGGAGTTTTACCTGCCTCACTTCTTTACTAGTCTTTCAAACCCACTAGCAGGTTCCTGCTTGGGTTTTGGGAGCCTCTGCTGAAGTCAATTGCTCTATTGTGCAATTCAGCAAGCATGAATATTCTGATAAGCAATTATAAGTGCAATCACTCCACACTTTATTCTCTGTTTGTATTTAAATGATGACACCTGCAGTGGCTGGCTGGTAGTTTCTTTGTGTGCAGTGCTTTGTTTTAATATCATAATGCACAGCTAAATATTTTTTTGTACTCATTTATGTCGTCTTTCTGCAGCTTTTTCTTGCACACTTGCAAAGTTGTCCTCCTTTGGAATTTCATCATCAGGATTGAAGCGCCTACTTAATTGATTTTTTGTTTTCAGGACAACTTTGCAAGTTTGACTTTTTTTTTTTTTACAACACTTTATTCACTTAAACACAAGGTGGATGATTGAAAAGACCCGGCGGTTCAAGTCTTTTTGAACTCAGGGTCTGGCTTGCTGATACCTCTGTAGTTAAGCTCTTGTTATGTGATTTATTCTTTGGATTCCCTTTATGTATGGTGCTTGATTTTTGTGGGTTACTAAGTAGGCTCTGTTTTCTTCATATCTTGAACTGTAGAAGCTATGCTTACTCTAATTGTACTCTGAAGAATAGGAAGAACCAGAAAGGGTTAAAAGCAATATTTTGTTACATAGGACAGTTGCAAACAAAGTCTGTCATGAACCACAGAAGAAGATTCTTTAACATGGAAATTGAATGCTTGGATAAGGACAACTGTAAAGATTACCAAAAGATGTTAATGAAAGTTAATTTGCTTTTTATTTAATAAGAGCCCAATATTCAAAAGCCTTATGTGTTTATATTTTTGAATTTAATAATTTTCTTGGGCTCAGTGCCTAAATTTAGCCAGCTTGAAAGGGGGCATGGCCTGGCCAGGAACAGGTTGAGGGCATGAAGTAAGGCACTCCGTGCTGATTTCTAGCACTGGCTACCTAAAAAGGTAAACCAATACCTTACCAAACTTTAGGACATTCAGGTTTAGGAAGATTAAGTTATTTAGATATGTACATTCAGATATTTAAGGTGCCTTAATTAAAACACCTTAAATGACTGAATATAGATGCTTAAATAACCTAATTATCTTAATTTAGGTGCTGAACCCTCTTTAAATTTCAGGCTCCAAGAAGCTAAAATCCAACAGGAGCTAAGATTGTAGCATGTACGTATAGCTCTGAATCTATGGGAATAGAAGATAAAATGTCATCTTTTTATTATTCAGCTTTCTGGCAACCTGCTGAAAACCAGTTTTAAAGCTGAAGCAGAAGAACTAAATAATGAAAAACCTACCAGAGTCTGATGGCTGTATGCCAAACATGAATTAAAAAATTTATATACTTTTACCCTGCTACTGAAAGAGATTGCCTTCTTCTTTTGTACTTTAGGTCTTTATTTTCCTGAACGGTTTGGTGTAATAAACAATATGAGCCAGTTGTAGATTTTGTTTTTTCTGCCACAAGTGATCAGTAGGGCCTGTGCATCCATTTCATACAAATGCAAAAAAAATACAACAAATAAGGTAGCCCTGGGAGTGGTCTCCTATCTCCCCACAATTAATCCTGGGCCCAGGCCTGCCCATCTGGGCCTCCCAAAGGCCCCTCTGACCCCCATTCCTGCCACAAAAATAACCTGGCCTAGGACCCACTGGGCCTGCCTGGGCTCCTCCCACCCTCGCACACCTCTCTTAAAATCTGCTGGAGCCCAGCCAGGCAGACCTGGGCCCCAGATTCAATTGTGGAAAATGGGAGGGTACCTCCAGGTTTAGGGGAGGCCTGTTTTTTTTAAATTGGTTCAGGGTTTGTTTTTTTTTTGTTTTGTTTTTTTTTTAGTTTAATTGAGCTTTTTTTTCAGTTTGGCAAATGAACTGGACCAAATAAAAAGCATTAAATGAAACAAAACCAAAAAAATGAAATGAAAGCCCCTAAACCAAAAAAATGGACCAAAACAAAAATTTTGGTCTGCACATCCCTAGTGACCAGTAATAAACTTTATATTTGGACTGTGTGCCATGTGGCATTTGACTGAATTGGTGTGTGGAAAAACTCCAGAGTTGAGTGAAACCTAAGGGCTTTGAAACACTATTTCCTTTCCCCCTTGTGCAGGAAGAACCAGGACCCTTGCTGCTCCATGACATCGACCATGAGCCCCTGTGCCCATGCCCAGCCAGACGTCGGGGTAGGGATTAATCATGGATAACATAATCTCTATTTCTTTGTTGAATTACTTCCTTCTTTACCAAAATATATGGTTGAGAGTGTTATGAATACATCAATTCATCTGTCTGATGACAAAGGAGTTATGTGCTACAGCCTTGTCATAATGTGCCTGATCAAACAGATACTAACTTTGAGATTGTGGAGGAGTATACATCCCCCACAAGGGAAAAAGGAAAAGCAGCCTGCAGAAGAACAGTTCTTCTAACTATAGAGGGAGTGCACAGAATTAGCCCCAGGGAAATGCTTGATAGAGCAGGATAGAAATCTTCATTTCTGAGAGGCTGTAAGGCTCCCAGGGCAATGTTCTGGGAGAATGGGTGAGCCTAAAAAAAAACCCCTCCTAAACACTCCCTCAGCAAGGGAGGTAAAAGACTGAAGGGTTTGAGGAACAGGGCTGCTCGGAAGGAGGCAACAGAATAGTGGGCCAGCAGTCGTAATTCAGTGGAACTCCGAGAACAGAAGAGATAACAGCATGCTGATCACGTTCCTGGCCAGAGAGCCGAGGGAAACCCAGGAGGGAACTGTGAATCCCAGAAGGAGCCAGGGCATGACCAAGTGACCACTTCTGAAAAGAAAGACTGTTGGGGGCCTAAGGAGGCCTCTAGAAAGGAAGGGGAGCGGGGCTACAGTGCAGACTTTGTGTGTTTCAGTTCAGGGATGGCTACCCTAAAATGGGATCCCCTTAAAAAGAGAGAGCACTGATTTTGCCGTATGAGACAGGAGATAAGTCCTGTTCATTAGAGACAGCGATTAGCATTGTTGGAAACTGGAGTACTATAGAACTGGCCCAGGGGCCTGGGAATAGTTGGTGGCTCCTGCACCACAGAGATGAATTCACTTCTGTAGTTTCCAGATGAATCTCACTAAATAATAGCAGATGTTTAGGATTTCCTGAATAGCAGTGGTTGTAAAATTATCTATGCACAATGCTACAATGGATAGGACAAGTTTCAGCCACATAACAAATGTTACTTATTCTATGACAAAACAATATTTGTCTTTCCTTTGCATGAAACAGGAGACAGTGCTCAAAGCACACAACAGAAATTATGACCTTGCGTGCAGGTGCGTACACACACACACCACATTCAGTGGACATATAGTCTGGAAAAGGTAGACAAGTATCACACACAGATAAGCATGCATAGGAACTACTCACAAAATTTGCATCAATTGTCGAGTGGGGGCAGTGGGAGGAGGACATTAAGACAGTAGGGATGTGCAGAGGGACGGCATATGCTGCATTTGGTATTGGTATTCGTCGGGGGGCAGATACGTTGCATTCAGCAAGGGGGCCCCCGATACATTCATGCATTCATTCTTATTCATTTCCCAGATAAAATTGAATTAACTACAACCCCCCACCCTCCTGACCCTCCCAAGACTTACCAAAACTCTCTGGTGGTCCAGCGAGGGTCCAGGAGCCATCTCCTGCACTCACGCTGTTGGCTGCCGGTATTCAAGACGGTGCCAATAGCCTTTGACCTTACTATGTCACAGAGGCTACCGGTGCCATTGGTCGGCCCCTGTGACCTAGTGAGGGCAAAGGCTATCGGCGCCATTTTGAATACTGGCAGTCAACGGCCCGAGTGCAGGAGATGGCTCCCGGACCCCCCGCTAGACCACCAGGGAGTTTTGGTAAGTCTTGGGGGGGTCAGCAGGGTGGGGGTTTTGTTTAAATTCGCTCCTTTAGATGGCCAAATAATTCGGTGAAGATTTGTGTTGTATTCGTGGGGAATCGCGATACTTTTCGCTTCCCCACGAATACAACAAATATGGCCCTATACTTTGCGAATTACCAATACATTGGAAACGAATGCATACCCCTACCAGCCATTCCCCTTCAGTAAGCCTGCAGGGAACATGTACGGCTACCTTGAAACTTTGTATCCTTGACCACATCACAAAGATTTGTCTGCTAACCATATTGGTGAAGATCGGCTTTGATCTCTTGCTCTGTTCCTCCCAATACAGCCAGTGTGAAACACAGCCATGTCAGGGGACTAACAGTGCAACTACAACTATTTGATATATTGTATTCATATGCAAGATACATCTGCCTGATAATTGTACTGACAGAATAAATACCTCCTTTACTCTACTATGGTCTCTGTGCCTGTAGATGATTCATCTGATTTGACACACCCCTATGTTATTTTGAGAAATATTTCTTGTCATTGTTCCGGAGTCTACTCCCTTGGAGTTTATTTTAATATCATGACTCTTAGTTCTACTGCTTTCTTTCTATTGGAAAACTTTTGATTCATGTGCATCATGAATAGCTTTCAAGTATTTAAAAATCTGTACCATATCTCCCCATCTCTCCTCTCTTCCAGGAATGTATATTTAGGTCCTCCAATCTCATTTCATAAATCTTTTGGTACACAACTTCCATTATTTTGGTTGCCTTTCTCTGGACTACTTCTATTCGATCACTATCCTTTTTGAGCTATGGTCTCCAGAACTGAACACACAACACAGTACTCCAGGTATTATTACCTCCTTTTTGTTGCATCTGAGGTGGACCTTTGGGCTGAGATAGGGACCTACAGGCCCCCACCATCGGCTGGTCGCTGGAGCTTCACCTATACCAGCCCTCATTCCCCGTGGGTTGAGCCTTTGAGTGCAGGGGCAAGCAGGACTTAGGTGGGCCTCGAGGTTGGTTAGCAAAAGTAGTTGGTTAAGCCCGGAGACAGCCAACGATAGGTGGCATAGTCCTACTCTGGACTGGGTAAGGTGCTGGAACCCGGGTGCTAATGGAACTGAGGTTGGCTGATGGCGCTCGAACAAAGGAAGGCCAGAGCCTAATAAGTCCATGTCCAGAGAGTAGGCTAGAAGAGGCGTCAATGACAGGCTTGGATCAGGGCCAGTGGCAAAGCGGAGGTCGTGGCAAGCAATGCGGAGATCTGATCACGGAGAAGTCAATAGCGAGAGTCAATCAAAGCAATGATCAATATCTGGAGATAGGCTGTAGCGTAGTCAGACATAGCAAAGGTCTGGGTCTGGAGATAGGCAGTAGCATAGTAGGTGTAGCAGAGGTCTGGATCTGGAGATAGGCAGTAGCATAGTCAGGCGTAGGGAGGTCTGGGTCTGGAGAAAGACAGTAGCGTAGTCAGGCGTAGCGGAGGTCTGGATCTGGAGATAGGCAGAAGCATGGTCAGGCAAAGCAAAGTCGATATCCGTGCAGTCAATCCAAAACATAGACAGGAGAGGAACAAGGAGAACAGGAACCGAGAACAACAAGGGTCTGGAACAAGTGTAGAGACAATTCTCTATCAGCAACAAGTACACGAGTAGCAAGGAGACCTGTTGCAAAGGCAACACTATGGAATGAGGCCTGAGTTTAAATACACTGAAGAGTTTGACGTCATCATCTGGGGCCGCGGCCAGGTTCCTGCCATGGGCCCTTCAAAAGGATCAGTGAAGTGCCCACGAGCGCCTAGGGAGGGGCATGGCGAGGGTAGTGGCATCTCTCCGCGGGCCACATGGAGAGGCCCGCGAGCAATGGCATCTTGAGCTGGGACCGCGGCAGAGCTGAGGCACCAGGGGTGGTTTGAGATTGGAGCCGGCAACCTACCACCGCTAGCGAGGAGGAACCAGATGCTGGAGTCTGTATAGAAAGGTGAGAGGGCCATGCCATGGGTCTGCTACGGAAGGCACGCGTAACACATTTTCCTGATGGTTATTCTCTGCACCCCATGTCTCCTGTGATTCCATGGCCATGGGAAGGGCCGCAAAGTCCAGCCCTTCCTACAGATTTGACACAGAAGACCAGGGGCTAAGGCATTAAACAGAGGCAGTGGCAGCTCCAACATTTTTACCCTTCCTCCTCACTCATGTGTGCTGAATCAAACCTCTTAAAAGCAGAGTAAAATAGCAACTACATCAAATCCAAGACTATTTCATTTTCCTGTGTAGTCTGAAGCCAGAGAGTCATGCTTTAAATTGCATTGAAATATGGCAGCCCATGCAGATCGAAATACAACTCTCTAGCCCCAGGCCGCACAGTAAAAATCATTAAATTGCTGCTGTTTTACTCTGCTTTCCAGAGGTTGGATTCAACAAACATGAGTGAGGAAGGAAAGAGGATGTCAGTGTAGGTATCAAAGAAGATGTAGGGGTGAAAGGGAGGGTTTTTAGGTGAGAAGGGGTGGTGAGAGTGTATGTAGAATTTTGGGATTGGAAGGGTGTGGAATGTGTGTGTTATGGAAGGAAGGGATTAGAGGTTTTGTGGGGTGTATATGTGAGAGTAACTGAGGTGTTGTGGAAGGAGGGAACATGGGTGGGCAGAAATAAAGCGGATTAAAGGTGGTATGGCATGTATATGTGAGACTGAGCAATAGGTTGTGGGTTGGAGAGGATAGTGGAGATGTATGTGAAATAAGGAAGAGGGTGTGGAATGTGTGTGTGAGTGAGATGATTAAAAATGGTGTGCAGTGTATGTGTGAGGGTGATTGAAGGTTGGGAGTGCAGTATCAAAAAATTGTTTGGTTCATTGGGACCTATATTTGTTTCATTAGCTTCAATACAAAAAAAAAATATTGGGTTTATTCATGTCATTAGTTTCATTCATTTTCCATTAAAGCCTATGGGGGAAGTCTATTATAAGCTCTAGAATAGTGATTTTTTTTAAATCAATTTTAATGAAATTTGTGAGAAGGAATCATCAGAAGGGGAAAAGAACTGCAAAGTGAACATCAAAAAGTGGCATAAATAGTAGTATAGGGGTCTGCAATAGATGCAAGGGTTACGGGAATTGGCAGGAGTTTTCTAATGCAATGTGAGTAAAGCAAAGAAGCAGTAAGAGAAGGAAAAATACCCTAAGGTTTAAAAAAAAAAAGTATGGCTGCCCAGCAATAGTGTCATCAACAGTTTGATGGCATCATGAGAGGCAAAGTGGCACCAAAATTGGTATCAGGAGGCCTAATGTATCTTGAAGGGCAATGAAGCAAAAATGTGGCAGAAAAATTTCCCAAGGTACAGATAAAGGACCAAGAATCAGAAAGTTTGGTATCAAGTTTTCAAAAGCATGTGAGAGGGGGCATAGCAGCACCCCAGATTGGCAAGAAGACCTCAAAGAGTAAGAGCTGGAGAATGCCAGGAAGGTACAGTGGCAGAAAGGAGTGAAAAATTCCAAAGAGTCAAATCTGCACAAGGCAGTAAGTCCAAGCGGCACAAGGATCCAAAAGTGGAGGATGAGGAGCACAGCCATTAAGGGCAGAGTGGCAGGGGAGAATGCCAGTCATTCCATTGGAGCATACAGACAACCATACAGGGGGGATGACTCTCCCTGTCAAAGTAGGGCTGCACCTGACTGATCCACCAGTCCAGTAGGATATGTTTGTGTCATGGAATAAGCCACACACATCTTAGGTAGGTCGGTACTCAAGTGTGCAGTACAGTGGAACTGTGAGTGGGTCATGAAATCAATGATGGTTCAAGTAGTGGTGCTGCAAGTGTTGCAAAAGAATGGATAGTCATGGAATGAGCAAGAGATGGCAATAAGGTGAGTACCATAGATGTAGAATGGGGTCTAAAATCCTCAGTAGTCTTTCATTAAGTTTGCAATGCAATGTATGGCTAGGGCATGATGAAAAGTGGGCAGGTTCTATAGTGGAAGGGAATATGACAAGATCTTCAACACAGCTGGAGTACAAGGAAAGCACCCTCAGGTACCAAGACCGCTTGGAATGGCAGTGGCAGCAGAGGTGCTGGTACATCTTAAGAACTTGAATGGTAGGGAGCAGAGCAACACAGCAAGAACAGTATCCTGTATAATATAGGGATGTGAATCTTGTGATCGATCGTCTTAACGATCGATTTTGGCTGAGGGGGGGGGAATCTGATCGTCTTAGTTTTTTTAGGTTAAAAAATTGTTTTATTGGGGGAGGGCGGGAAAACCGGCACACCAAAACAACCCTAAAACCCACCCCGACCCTTTAAAATAAATCCTCCACCCCTCCCAAACCCCCCCAAAATGTTTAAATTACCCGGGGTCCTGTGGGGGGGGGGGGGGGATGTCCTGGCGCGATCTCCCGCTCTCTGGCCATGGCTGCGTTAAGAGAAATGGCACCGGTGGCCCTTTGCCCTTATCATATGACAGGGCAAAGGTAGCGCCGGCACCATTTTGGTTCCTGTGACCTGACATCACGAGTGCAGAAGATCACTCCCGGACCCCCGCTGGACCCCCAGGGACTTTTGGCCAGCTTGGGGGGGCCTCCTGACCCCCACAAGACTTGCCAAAAGTCCAGCGGGTGTCCAGGGAGCGACCTTCTGCACTGGCCGATTGCCAATATTCAAAATGGCGCCGGCGCTACCTTTGCCCTGTCATATGGTAAGGGCAAAGGGCCACCGGCGCCATTTCTCTTAACGCAGCCGTGGCCTGAGAGTGGGAGATCGCGCCGGGACCCCCCCCACTGGACCCCAGGTAATTTAAAACATTTTGGGGGGGGTTCGGGAGGGTGGAGGATTTCTTTTAAAAGGTCGGGGTGGGTTTTAGGGTTGTTTTGGTGTGCCGGTTTTCCCGCCCTCCCCCCCTTCTCCCGATTTACAATTTTTGACGATAAATCGGGGGAATTGTTATTGTATCGCGGCTCTAACGATTTTTGATGATTTAAAATATATCTGACGATTGTTTTAAATCGTCAAAAATCGATTCACATCCCTAGTATAATACCCTCAAAGGTGTTTACCAGATCTTGCACATGCACAGAGCAGCAGAACGAGTGAGCAAGAATAGCTTAGAGCAGCAACAGAAGAAATGGTATTGGTTAATAATTTTAAAAAATTGGAATAGTAGGAGCAGAGCACCTCAGTGAGGTGTGTAGATGTAATACACCCAAAGCTGTGTTGTTCTCAGTTTTAGGTCCATATATCATTTGAGAAATACATTTGTAGGCAAGAAATGTAGCATTCTTAGTGACTATAAAGTCTATTGGAAATAATTAAGGATCCTGAGCTTTGCTAAGACTCTTTTGATATGGTTGGAGGATGATATGCTGAAGCTGGTAGTGTCTCAGGGGTTCTGGTTGGAGCAAAAGACGCTTAAGTAGAATACGTCAGGACTGAATGGATATGGTGGAGCATGGGATGCTGTAGCTTGAAGTGTCAGGCCACAGAGGTGATGACTGCAGCAATATAGGCTAATGCAGGATAAGTGAGCCCTGAGTGGATATGGTGGAACACTGTAAGTGTCAGGCCTCAGTGGTAATGGGTGGAACAAATGCATGCCACAGCTGAAAGTGTCGGACCACAGTGGTTAGGGTATGAAAATGGCATGCCGTAGCTGTGTCAGGTCACAGTAGTTAGGGTATGAAATAGCATGCCATAGTTGTAAGTGTCAAGCCACAGTAGTTAGGGTATGGAAATGGCATGCTGCAGCTGTAAGTGTCAGTACACATAGGGATGTGCATTCGTCCAGAACGAATTAGGCAATTTCAACGAAATTACCTAATTCATCCTGGTTTGGCCACCCAGAAAAACGAAGCAGATTTTCCCAAAATTTAAGGGACAATTCGTTTTTCGGGGTTAGTGTGCATACTAACCCCGAAATTTGGGGCGGCCGAAAAAAATCGGCCCGAACCGCTGGAAAATGAAATTTCCACAGCGGGCCGATAACGAAAGCCGAACCAAAAGGTTCGGCTGAATCACATCTCTAAGTACACAGTGGGTAGGGTTGGAGTAAGACAGGCTGATAGAGAAATGTTATTCTTCAGTGGTAGTATCTGGAGAAGAGGCAGAGGATCTCAGTGGAATCATGTCCTAGTGGTGTTTGCATACACCCCTTCTGAGGTATGACTGCATTGATCTCCGCTGCCTGCTTCTCCTCAACAACTCTTTGGAGTGAAGCAGGCAGGGGAGGTCAGTGGAATCAGGCCTCAGTGGTTATGTTTGGTAAACACCAACAATGAGGCATGACTTCATTGTCTTTCCTTGCCTGCTTCTCTTTAACAACTGTTTGGAGTGAAGCAGGCAGGGGAATTGATGGGGGTTTGTTAATTGCTGGCCACAATTTGCCAGCCTCATTTAGTAAAAAAACTGTCAAGTAAAAGAAAGGCCACAGAGAAGAAAGATGTCTATGACACCTGCTGCAAATGCTGTTATTATCAAAATTTGAACATATATGCTATAATCTGGTTGGTATTGTAATTGTAATAATTGTAGTAATAATCTATTTGGGCAACTTTCTGGTCTGTAAAAATTATTTGGTTTTATTTGTAGGTTTTATTGTTTATTTTGCATTGTCATCTCTATCTACTGCTGCTCCTTTGACCTTGAGCAAGTCACTTGCCTCAGGCACAAACTTAGGGCCTGATTTATTAGGCTTTTTCCCATTCTGTGTCTATGGGAAAATTGCTTAGTAAATGAGACCCTTAAATTGTAAGCCCTTTGGGGACAGAGAAATACCTACAATACCTGAATATAATCTGCTTTAAAGTGCCTAAAATTGTAATATAAATCAATAGATTATTATTATTAATGCTAATTTCCCTCCCAAACTGGTAACAACTAGACAAATTGGTATATTTCTCTGTAGAAATGCAGCAGACTGCTCTGTGGGTTCCAGATCCATATGGACAACTCTACTGGAACTTTCTTCTATTCCAAAGCAGGATACTCTCCTTCCGAGAACACAACTAGAGAAAGAGCTTTCTTCCAGTTCTTCAGAAATTTTCACTCCTACTTGTCCTCAAATTTAGAACACTAAGAAGTACTCTGAAAGCTTTGGCTTTGCTTTCCTCTCCTTACTCCCTTGGGAGGAGCCCAAAGACTCCTGCCTCTGAGTTTCCAGCTGTTCCTACTTCTCTGTTTCATTGAACTTTCGAGAAACATTAGGGGTCAATATGTTTCCTTTTACAGGCACACTCCACTGTGGCACTCAAAAAACAGATTCTTGTACATATGATACATATTAGTGGGGAACCTAAGGGGTCGATAGAGCAAAGGAAAATAGGACATTCTTTAATGATGCAGTTTGCAGTCTGAGAAGGGGCACCACATTCACAGGGGGATGTGATAGTAGACAGGTCCATCTGAAACATGTTAGCTAGTTAGCTGTGTCCAGTTTGGAGAGTCTAGCTTGAAGTTAGGTGCTCTTGCAGAAGGTTTTGTAATAAAGTCTTGAAGCGTGTATTCCTCAGAGTCCCATTACTAAGGCATGAAATTCAAGGAGAGCTAGGCCGAACATAGTAAATCAACATGATTATGTTTGTATTTAAAAAGTACAGCAATTTATGATGGGTCTTATAATTCTGTTGCAGCTTAAATGGATTGCCTCTATGCTAGAGTGCTGATTCTCTCTCTACACAACCAAGCCTGACAAGTAAGAAGTTTTGTGCCCCAGAGGCATTACTCTGCATATTTTTCATTAAATCTCAGTTCCCAAACTCTTGACTATCATACTTGGTATGGTCAGCAGCCACAGCTGCTGAGGGTAAGTGATGAAACAGAAGAAAGCAATGGGAGTCAGTTGATTCAATAAATATATTCAATTTTATTGCTCAGGCATTTATGTTCAGTGTCTGGAATCAATGAAAGTAGAAGGGACATAAATTGCATCAATACTAATAAATGGCTCATATATGCACTCCCTTCTTAAAATATACGTTAGATTAGTATAATGAACACAAAAACAACTGCATTCATTATAGTTGTATAAAACTGGAATACATTACCTTTTTGAACTTGGGCTCCTTCCATCTGGCATATGAGTCCCTGAGTCAGCATAAACAGGTAATTCCAGTAGAAGTATACTCTCCTTCAGTTCCTAAGCCTGACTGAGTCTGGCTGCCAACCTAGTGACTTATCCCATCTCCAAGGTAGTTAAGACCTTTAATAAAAGAAATTGGGCTATGCTCATATATGGTCATTCCTGTGATCATATAAGGACTTTCTACCTTTATCCAGTTTGATTTCCCCTCCCCAGGGAACAGTACATGGCTCTAAATCCTTTCAAAATGCATTTGCCTAAGGTAGATCAAAGTCTCAGGCTCTCATTCCCAGCTTCCAGGAACCCCTGCTTCAAATTCCAAGGTTGCACATTGACTATTCCATATCGGTTACATTTTAAAATGCTGGCGCGTGCCAAAACCTGGAGATACGCGCATGGATGGGCCACAGG
Source organism: Rhinatrema bivittatum (assembly GCF_901001135.1). NCBI lineage: Eukaryota > Metazoa > Chordata > Amphibia > Gymnophiona > Rhinatrematidae > Rhinatrema > Rhinatrema bivittatum. The sequence continues at coordinate 106,628 of NW_021820930.1, read as the reverse complement.
CACCGCGGGCATTTTCAAAGTCCCATGGCCACGTACATATCTCCCGGTACATACGGAAGAGCTGGCAAAGTAAAAAGGGGCAGGCAGGAGGCAGGACAGGGCGGGGTTTGGGTGGGGCATGGGCAGGCCAGGACAGCGCCATTATGCGCTGCCCTGCTGAATCGCGTGCAGGCAGCCAACTGGCCCGCACAACTTACTACTGCTCGGAAGAGCATGTAAGTTTTGAGATAAAAAAACCAAAGTAAGATAGAAGGGTTTTAGGGGTTGGGGAAAAGGGAGGCAATGTAAGTAGGAGATTAAGGAAGTTCCCTCCTGGTCTGCTCCTTTATTGGGGAGGCTGGGAGGGAACTGGGGAAAGGCCCAATTGCGTCACCGCATGCTTCTAAGAAAATATCCCCACCTTGCAAGCACGAGTCAGCACCTGCGCACACATTTACACAGATGTTATAAAATCGGTGCGTCCATGTGCACATTGACACCCGTGGCCTGGTTTAAAAATCTACCTTTAAGCTTTCTTATATTACACCTAATTTTTTCCACTTAACATGGATATGCCTATCCTATTGCAAATCTTAGTATCAACTTCAAAAAGACATAGCTTTCTTACCAGTCCTTTTGCAGTATCACTTAGGAAAATATTAAACAGCATTAGAGTAATGACTGAGCTATGTAAGGAATATAAGGGTGTTCTGTAACCTGTCTGATATAGCACACCGCCTTCCCCCTCCTCCACACCTGTCAGGATGGGCAGTGCTATACACAATTACCTCTATCACCTCCTTTATTTATGTAATCCAAATAGCTCAGAAAATACTATGGGGTTTTTCCACAGAATCAGACTTTTATTTGTCAGACATTTTGGGGCAGATTTTCAAAGGGGTACGCGCGTAACATACACGCATAACCCCCGAAAAGCTGCCCCTTCCACCCTCTACACGTGCCAAGCCTATGTTGCATAGGCTCGGTGGCGCGTGCAAGCCCTGGGACGTGCGTAAGTCCCGGGGCTTTCCTGGGGGGGGGGGGGGTGTCAGGGACGTGTCGCGGCCGGTGCGTCATTGGGGGCATTTCGGGGGCGGGGCCACAGGAGTGGTTCTGTCCCAGAGGCATTCCAGAGGCATGGACGCGGCCTCTGGACCAGCCCCTGGACCGGAACATGGCATGCTGGCGTGCGCAAGTTAGGTAGGCGTAACTTTTGAAATAAAGGTAGGGGGGTAATTAGTTAGGGCCAGGGGGCAGGTTAGATAGGGGAAGGAAAGGGAAGGTGGGGGGCACAGGAAAGAAAGTTCCCTCCAAGGCCGCTCCGATTTCGGAGCGGCCTTGGAGGGAACGAAGGCAGGCTGTGTGGCTCGGCGCACACAGGCTGCCGATTTTGCACAGCCTTGCGCGCACCAACACCGGCATACTTTTGTTTGCGTGAACCGACACTGGCATACTTTTGTTTGCGCTGGTTGCATGAACAAAAGTACATGCACGCATACTTTTTTAAAATCTGCCCCTTTAGATTTAGCAGTTAGAATAAAATAGACAATACATATCTCTACAGTCCTTGCTGCTCAGCATTGGTTTATGCTGAGTAAAGCTCTGCATCATTGGAAACTTAACATATCAGAGATCTTGACTTGCTTAGGGTATATTAATAAATGTAACTAGCTAACTAAACCCATAACTTTAGGAGATTATCTTCTATTTCAACCTGAAGAAGTCCCTGATGAGGCAGTCTCTGCCAAAGAGAGCAGGCATTCTTGGCCCCAGTTGCTTGCTGGGCTAAGGCTGGTCTGGGTCCCTAGAGAAGAAAAAGACAAGTTTGAGATGAACAGCCAGTTAATAGCAGGGCTTCTTACATGAGCAGGACACTGGAGCTCATCTGTTTCATCACAGGAAGGGGAAGGGGGTGTTTGTTCAGGCATCATATTCCAGAGTAATGGTTCTTCTTTTGCTAGCCTCCTGAGCCCTCTTCCTAGCTACTTTTAACATGCAAAGTATGAATATGTAAGAAGCTCATGCCTAGTCTAGCAGCAGAAAATATGGCGATCATTTCTCCATTTCAGACTACTGGACCTTCCTTCCCATTGGAGGGGGCACAGTCATTGCTCCTGCTACATGGTGATGTTGGACCTGGATCTTATCTTGGTCCTGCAACCTCTTGACCTGTGAGCTGTCTTATGATGTCAGTGCTTTTCTGTGAGCTGACTTGTCTGACAAACTGCCCTTTGGCTAGGCTGTTTTTCATCTTCAGGCAGATTTCTGTTGTTTTCACTTCTGTGATCTGTCCCTGTCCTTGGCATTCTCATCTCATGTTTATGGAAAGAAGCTATAGCCCTTAGTTAAACAGAACAATCAGATATCCTGAGCATGTATTGTCATTCTGGTCAAAAGTTCCTCATCTTGTTTTTCTGTTGAAACATACATGTCAGGATCCATCTTATAATGTCTGCACCCCTCTAGTGGGGTCCATATTCATATTTAATCACACACAGTGGTAAATACTTCTGATATCCTAAGTCATGAGGTACTTTGATAACCTTCCTTTCCTTAGAGTGAACTTCATTTACTATTACTTGTTGTTGCCTATCATTTAATGAGTTTTTTTCTTTATATTTATTGAAATTTTGAAAAATAGAAAAAGAAAAACTTTGTACAGCAACATTTGGAGAGATAAAAAGAAAAGAAAAAATAAAATAAAGTTAACAATAACAAAAGTAAATCTGTTCTCTCACAATAATAAACATCAATATTTGAGGGGGAGAATCAGAAACCAAGGAGGAGAAAAAAATGAAAGAACTTAAATATAAGTAACAGACAGCATGAATAAATCTCCTATTATAATAATCCAAGATAAACCCCCTAGATCAACAGGGTAAATAGCGGAGTTGACCCTTTTAGTACATAAAAATGTTTTCAATTGGTCAGCATCAAAAAAGATATATGTGTTTGCACCTAATTTAACCACACATTTTGATGAATATCTTAACAAAAAAAAAAAAAAAGCTCCTATAGCTAAGACCAGAGAACGCAGAGAAAGAAACTCCTTACATCGATCATGAGTCATCTTGGCTAGGTCAGGAAAAATTCTGACCAAGCCTCCCAAAAAAGGAACATTAAAATTCAAAAAATAAGACTTAATTACAAAAGAGACATCCTGCAAAAGAAAAAAAGAAATAAGCAATGTAGACCATTTGGTCACTTCAATCCTAGCATTCTCCAAGTAGGAAGTTAAATTCAAGAAATTAGTATTCAATTGCAGCAAAGTTTCCTGATTAATAGGGGATTTAAGGGGAAGAAAGACCAACTTATCAATAGAAGGTAATTTCTCTGTGGGAATTTTTAGGACATCCAGAAAGTAATGCCTAAGCATGAGACAACAACTATCTGAGCATCTGGAAACCCATAATATCTTATTCCCGGCCCAACATGGCTTCAGGAAGTTCTTTAGCACAGAAACTCTGTTACTCTCCCTCTCTGACACCATCCTCAGAGGACTAGACAGTGATTACTCCTATCTATTCATTTTACTTGACATCTCCGCAGCATTCCACACCGTTAACCATGAAATAATGTTAAATAGACTAAGATAAATTGGCCTACACGACATCACGATCAACTGGTTCAAATCATACCTAACTAACAGATCAAACAAAATAAGATTATACTCAGCAGAATCCAAAGAGATACCCCTCCCACATGGCGTCCCACAAGGCTCATCCCTATCATCTACTCTCTTCAACATATACATGATGCCTCTTTGTAAACTTCTGAGCGGATTAAGACTATCCTACTATGTATACACAGACGGCGTTCAAATTCTACTCCCCCTAAAAGACTCCCTCGAGAATACACTAAAACTGTGGGATACATATCTATCAGCAATAAGGCACCTACTATCACAAATGTCCTTCTCTCTCAACCACAATAAAATGGAAATCCTATACATATCCAACAAACTTCCCTCATTACCAAACCCCAGTTTCAAATCATGCCAATCAAAAAACCAAATAGTCTCTACAGAAAATGACATAGGCATCGTCCTAGATAGCGAACTAAACCTCAAAAAACACATTAACACCAAGATAAAAGATGGATACTACAAGCTCCAGTTATTAAGACAACTCAAACTGCTTCTATACATCCAAGACTATCGAACAGTACTTCAAGCACTACTTTTCTCAAAACTCGACTACTGCAACGCCCTACTAATGAGCCTCCCAGCAGCCACCCTTAGACCAATCCAGCTATTATAGAATGCTGCTGCCAGAACATTTACAAACAGCAAAAAATCGGATCACATTATACCTATCCTTAAAGAACTACACTGGCTGCCCATTCCATATAGAATTCAATACAAAGCCTTAACCCTCATACACAAAACACTTCACAATGATAAGAATGACTGGCTAAATGCTGCATTACACTTTCACATTCCCCAAAGGAACCTCCGCTCCACAAACACTGGACTTCTCCCAATCCCCTCTCCGAAAGTGGCGCACCTGATGACAGTAAGGGAACGTGCACTATCTCTTGCTGGTCCTGCTCTATGGAACAAGCTTCCAACAGAGATAAGAACTGAACCGACGACCCAAACATTCAAGAAAAGCCTAAAGACATGGCTCTTTCAAAAATCCTTTGCATCAATAACATGACACCGATCAAAATCGACCATCAATCACAGACACTGAGAAAGAGTATATTGCTTACCTGTAGAATATCTGTGATTACTCCCTACTGAAGCTCCTTGATAAATCCTATAACAGTTAAGTTCCCGTTAATACCTTTTAATTTCTTGTTAACATGTTTTAGTTCAGCTAAAGTTATTGCTAAGTTTTACTGTAACAAACAATAGGAAAGCATTGATGTTTCCAGCACATATATTTCTCTGTAAACCGATGTGATATGTCAGGTCGAATGTCGGTATATAAAAATAAATACATAAATAACTAAATGAGATGAGGCAGTTCACCCACTATTTTAGGAAAATATAATAGTCTCAAGTTCAAACACTTGGCCTGATTTTCCAAAGCTTCCATCCTCCTGGAAAAGGAAAAATGGTCACGAATTACGGCAGCATTTGTGTTCTTAATATTTTCCACAACATTCTCCAGCAAAAGCAAATTTACAGAATGTTCCTGCAAAATACTCGGCGACCTTGTCCAGCTGTTGAGAAGCTGCCTCAACCTGCTGAGAATGAGAAGTGAGAGTATGAAACAGTCCTCGCTATCAAATCCCACAAAGAATCCAAAGTAACCACCATGGGTTTAGAAATTAAAGGAGGAACCCTAGGATGGAAATGTTCACCATCTAATCTGACTTCTGCCTCCAAAAGAAGTATCCAGAGCTGGAATCCCGGTTTCTCCTTGAGATGCTTGAAAATTCAATGGTGGTGTAGAGCTCAACCCCACTCCAAGCGAGAGATCAGCAGCACCTTCCACATGAGTCACAGAAATGATGTCATCAGAACACGCCGCTGCTGCATCCGGGCACATCTGGGAAAGCAGCACCATTGGGAAGCGCACTGCAGGTGGGCTGAGGGACACTTCCCTGGGCGATAACAGGGCTCCTCTCTCTGTCACATCAAGGGGACTCAAAGACTGAAAATCAGAGATAGGAACAGCAAATTCAGAGATGGTCCGTTGGTCTAGGGGAAGCGAGAGCAAGGAAGGAAAGACCCTCACTTTCCCCTTCCTTTTATGAGGCATTTAGAGAAGAAACTTGAAAAAAGAAACATGTAAGAAGAGAGCAATGGAAAAGCTTGTCCATTGACGCCACCATCTTAGGTTTCAGGGGGCAATTTTGCCGCCTGAAGCAGTCGCCTTATCCTACCACATTATAGAACCACCCATGACTGGGCCCAGGTCTTACTCTCATATGAGCAAATCCATTTATCCCTCCTGTCCTTCCTAGAGGTGCATTGCAATGCTTAATATTCCTTATCCCATAAGAATTGGAGCTATTGAGGTGCCCTTGACTTTCAGAGGGGATAAACAATACTGAAGCACAGTGATGATGCAACTGGAATGATAAAAAAAATGGCTCTTTTTACCCCTAGGTTACGGCGATGATGGAATTGTTGATTCAAAGGCTGCCATTTGCAGTTCATAACTAACTTGGGGGATACATTTACTAAACCACATTATGGCTATAACATGCAATAAACCATGTTTAATACACATTAAATGCTGTTTATCACACAATTATTTATTGATGTATTTTTTGCAGACATTTTCTTACCTCTTACCTTTAAATATCTTCAATGTGTTATGTACATCAAACAATTTTTCCTTTTGCTGAGACTTCTTTTTGGTCTGTTTATTTTAACCGTTTGATATTCATTTTCCCTGTAGATTTGTTCCTCCCGATGAAGCTTTGGCAAAACACGGTCCCCTGTGGGGGGACAGAGGATCATTAAAACACATTGCTGATTTTGATTTACCTATAGTTGTTACCAATTAAATCTCTGACACCATAATTATGTGTTTTTGGTCACTATATGAATTATCAGACCATGAAACTACCTGCAACAGACTCATTATTTTTTATATTATTTCATGTGCTTTGCTTATTTTCCACATCCTTTATGGTGTATCACACAGTACCAACATATCATGGTGATATCGCACAAGAGCGCACAGTTTTTTCTAACATTTCTTCCCCCTATGGAAATTAGCTGCTTTGCATGCAGAAAATTGCCTAATTCATGCAAATCAACTAATGCATTGGCAATTCAATGCAAATAAAATAACATGGCTGACTTAGGGAAATTCAGCCATGTTACTGTAACACATTTCAAGGATGTACAGTTATTTTGTGATTCTCATTTCAGCCTGGTATGTCAGTGTACCTACTAGAGGTGTGAATCGTGTGATCGATCGTCTTAACGATCGATTTTGGCTGGGGGGGGGAGAGAAATCTGATCGTCGTGTTTTTGTTTTTTTTTTTTAAATCATTAAAAATTGTAAATCGGGGGAGGGCAGGAAAACCGGCACACCAAAAAAACCCTAAAACCCACCAGAACCTTTAAAACAAATCCCCCACCCTCCCGAAACCCCCCCAGAATGTTTTAAATTACCTGGGGTCCAGTGGGGGGGTCCCGACGCGATCTCCAGCTCTCTGGCCATGGCTGCGTTGAGAAATGGCGCCGGTGGCCCTTTGCTCTTATCATGTGACAGGGCAAAGGTAGCACCGGTGCCATTTTGGTTCCTGGCTCCTGACGTCACGCGTGCAGGAGATCGCTCCCGGACCCCCGCTGGACCCCCAGGGACTTTTGGCCAGCTTGGGGGGGGGGGGCCTCCTGACCCCCACAAGACTTGCCAAAAGTCCAGCGGGGGTCCGGGAGCGACTTCCTGCACGCGGGCCGTATTGCCAATCTTCAAAATGGCGCCGGCGCTACCTTTGCCCTCACTATGTCATACGGCCATTTCTCAACGCAGCCGTGGCCAGAGAGCTGGAGATCGTGTTGGGACCCCCCCCCCCCCCACTGGACCCCAGGTAATTTAAAACATTTTGGGGGGGGGTTCGGGAGGGTGGGGGATTTGTTTTAAAGGTTCGGGGTGGGTTTTAGGGTTTTTTTGGTGTGCCGGTTTTCCCGCGCCCTATTTAACGATACAATACAAATGCCCCTGACGATAAATCGGGGGCATTTGTATTGTATCGTGCACTCTAACGATTTTGGATGATTTTAAAATTATCTGACGATAATTTTAATCGTTCAAAAACGATTCACATCCCTAGTACCTACCCCGAACAGCTATAGTAACACAAAGAAGAAATTTCACCTATGCCCTGGGAATTGAAGGATATCCTTCCTCCAAGAGATCAAGAACCTACACCCCAGGGCCAACACAACAGTGACTGTAGTATTGGGATTTAGCCCTAGAATTTTTATGGCCCTGCAAGGATTCAGCCCTTATACTGAATTGGGATTGCATATGCAAGAAAGGTACTAACATCCTGAAGGGGCTGAAAAGGACTAGCCAGACTCCCGTCTGTTACAGATCTGAAACCATATTGATGGGCATACAGTAGTTCCAATCATGTATTTTCACAAGGGTCACAGTGAACAATTTCTGATAAAATATGAAAGCATAAGAATAAGTAAGATAAGACGTCCTTGCATCATTACAAATATAAAACTTGAGACTATGCCAAGCTATAATCAATTCCTGGTCAATAGTGAGTATTAAATAATCAGTAACACCATTCAAACTCCTTTTTAATGCTTTTGGATTTAGATAGTGAGGCCTGAAACATGAAGTAGCTGCTAAGAAAATATTACACCCTTGAATTAATTGCATTTTTGAGCTGATGATTATGACCCATATATAACATAATCACTGTCTTCCCTGGCATACATCAGTAATCAGTAAGGCTCTGTAATTTGAATCAGTATGTCAATCATCTTTATGCTCTTGCTGCTGCTATTTCTTTGCAAGAATGTCTGAGGCATGTTTGAAGAGGCATACTACTATATATTCCCAGAAAAAGACAACAAAATTGCGGGGTTCACATGAATTCTTATGCTTCACTTACAAAGAGCAGCACATGCATCTGTAAATACTGATTTGCCCAATCCTGACCTTTTTAATATGTAAATAGATTATCTCTCCTTGTGTACTTCAGTCAGCAAAATGTAAATTTGGATATTCTAAAAGCAAAATTCCATTTCTCCAATACCCCATGTCCCAAAAATTAAAAAGAAGAAGGTACTACAGATACTGGCAGAGAGCAGTAGCTTGCAAAATATGATGCAGTCAAATGAAAAAGTAATTTAGTTTTACAACAGTGTATGGTGCCCTAACTAGTTTAATCTCTTTGAGACATTTATTTATAATGCAACATCCCTCCAGTAATCTGGTTTGAGTGGCAGCCCTTATCAAAAAGAACCAAGATTAAGATATTAGGGATGTTACACTTCAGTAATGAGGTGCATTAGTAAAGCATTGTGAGGAGTTCAGCACAATACATGTTTACATTACTCTTGGCTTCTGCCAGTGCCATTATATATTAAATGAGGACAAGAATATTAGCATAGCCCTGCATGATAAGCAGAGGGTGTGCTAATATCTATTACACACATGATGTGTTAGAGGTAAGCATCAGAGACAACCACTTCACTTAACACATATTGAGATCAATATTCAAAGGCTTTTAGGTGGATAAATGAGAACTGAAGCAATGAGTTCAGTCCAGTCCATGTAACATGGCTCCAAAAGCAAGTTCATTTATTTACATAAATACGTTATTTACACATCCCATGCACAGGTACAATTAGATGAAATTGCTTTTAATTACCATACTTTTAGCTCTTTTTTTCTAGGTAGGGTAAACCAGTTCAAATTACAAGCTCACAAGCACTTCAAGGGCCACCACAGTTGCTCGTGCGTCCATGCTTCCATGAGCTCACTGGTAACATGTAAAATATAAAAAGCCCAGAAAGAATGGAGATTTCAGTTTGAGGGGCCCAACTATTTCAAGAAGCCCAGAATACAGAAAGCTAATTACTGACAATCACTAGATGCAAAGTAGTAGATAGAACTCCTTGTAAGTGGGTCAGGTGGCACCATTTTGAAGTATGAGACTGGCATCCTCCAGTCACTTCTGTCCCATTTGGACCCATCAAAAAGGTTATGTTAAGGGGACTCTCCCTTTAGTCCCTATGAAAGCTAGATGAGTAGCTTTGTTTATTGTATTTGTGGAGGTCAATATTAAAAGCCATTTAGATAGATCTGTGTAAATAGTTAGATTTGAATATTTCCCTTGCTTATCTGGCTAAAAGTGTTGCGTGTCTGCTCCACAGCCGGCCCTGCTCTCCTCCCTCTCCCATCCACGAGCTCCGGGCTCTCCTCCTCCACAGCCACAACCAGTTTGCGGTGTTCTCGACTCCCCCGCTCGCAGTCTCCCATGCAGGCTTTAAAGTGGAGCTCCCGTCGGGGCTCCGTGTCGTCACCATCCTCGGCTCCACCCCTAGGTGTGCGCACAGCCGACCTGCAGCCCTTTAAAGGGCCAACAGCGGGAAAACCCGCAGGGGCACCTCCCGATGAAGACACGTTGACCGGATACTTAAGGCGAGACCCTTCTTCCTGTTCCTCGCCTTAGCAATCGGGTCATACACAGTTTGCCTGTTCCAGTGTCTCCTGTTCCTTCATCTCTCCTGGTAGTACCCTTCGGACTGATCTCACGGTACTGACTTTTGCTTGCTCTTGACCACGTCTGACTGCTGCCTGGAACAAACCTCTGCCTGTCCTCTGACCTTGTCTGACCGCTGCCTGGAACTTGACCTCTGCCTGACCTGACTACACCTGGACTGACTACTGGTACTGACCCCTGCTTCAGCTGACCATTCTGGACTGATACTCTGGCCTTGAACCTCGCAATCCACTTGGACACTCTCTTCTGGCCTCCTGTGATACCTGAACCTGCTTGCTTGAACATTGACCGCACACCCTTGTTCGTGGTGGGCACTCCCCTGCACTTCCTCTTTGGGAGACCCTGCGAGGCCCACCTAAGACCAGGTGGCCCAGGTACCCAAGGGCTCAACCTGTGGAAACCCCGGGTTGCTAATGGTGAAGCTCCAGCTAGTCTCTGTCTCCTCCTATGCTCTGTCTCCTGGTGGCAGGCGCTCTCTGGGTCCGACCAGAGGGCCGTACCAATCCTGCACCAGGCCAAGGGTCTACCTCCAGTGCACAGGTTGCCAAGGCCATGGACTCAGCGGAGTCTCCTGCCTTGCAGGCCATCTCTGGCCTAGCTGCTCATGTCCGAGAACAACAGCGAACCAGAGACTACAGTTTCAACTGGAGGATTCTGTTATGGCCAACTCAGGGGGTTTTGCTCAGACTCTGCCCTGTGGGCATCATTGGCCCTCCCAGCTCCACCCCATTTCAATGGGAATCTTCGCCTCTACCGAGGCTTCCTCAACCAATGTTTTTGGTCCACTTTGCTGAAAAAAAAAAAAAAGAAACGTAGGAAAACAATTTTTTCCATGAAGCACCTGACCCGAAGCCCGACCCGAAAACTTAAAACTAAGCACATCTCTAACCTCCCCATCTGAATGGCTTCTGAATATCAACCTCCCAGTGTTTAACAATAGGTACCTTACCAGTCCGAATATAGCTTTTATGCTGAATGATCCATGTTTTGACAATACCCTTTGTCTGTCAGATATAGATTTTCTGACAAGGACAGATAATTTCATAAACAACTTGCGTTGTGTCACAGGTAAATCTACAAAGCACAAAAATCAACTTGAGAGAAGGATGTTTAAATGATTGAAGTTCAATACAATTTGTACAAACAGAGCAACCGCCATATCTATAATTGCCCCATTGTGATGGATCTTCACAACCAGACTGAGAAAATGGAAAAACCAATCTGTCCCTCAAATTATGGCCCCATATGTAAGCAAAAAAACATTTATCTTTAAACATTATATGATACAGCAAAATGTTCCAATGATTATGATTAACTCACTGTACCAAATAAACGTAAGGCATGAAAAATAAAATGCATACCATGCTTTCAACTGCATTTTTCTGATTGAAATGTAACAAAAGATCTCTATTCACATAAAATTGAATTTTTAAAGCCCAGTGTATGCCAAAACTGGGCGGTACATGCACAAGTCAGGCTGGCCCACACCAAGCGGATTATAAAAGTTGCCCGAGTACTCGCGTATATCCCCCTATGCACACAAATGAAAAGTTCCAAAAAAGGGGTGGGGCATGGTCTGGGCGGGGCATGGGTGTACCTGAGTTTCAACTCGAAATTAGCGCATAAATGCTTATTTGCAAAAGCACATGTCTGGGTCCCCTACCAAGTAACTTTATTTCTGCTATGGAGAATGCAATTTGTAAAACAAAAAAATCTAGGCAGGTCAGCGTGGTTTTAAGGGTTGGGTCTAACAGGGGAGAAGGAAGACTATTAACCTAGGGGGTTTTGCAAATCCTAGCCATTCACTGGGTGAAATGGGAAACAACAGGGAAAATGGCTAATGGCATTGGTGTGCATGTCTTTTAAAATCCCCCCACTTATATAGTAGAAGCGGCATTTCTGCTCATAGGTGTGCAGTAGAGATGTGAATCGGAACCGGAATCTGATTGGTTCAGGTTCCGATTCAAATCTTAAAATTTTTATTGTCCGGCTCGATTTTTTTTTTGTTATCGGCTGCGCCCGATCCAATAACAAAAACACCCTCCCCCACCCTCCCGAACCCCCAAAAAACATTTTAAAATTACCTGGTAGTCCAGTGGGGGCGCGGGGAGCGATCTCCCGCTCTCGGGCCATCGGCTGCGTTAATAAAAATGGCGCCAGCCATCCAGTGCTGGCCATCCAGTGCTCCTACCATGTGACAGGGGCCGGCCAATGGCACGGATTCCCTGTCACATGGTAAGGGCAAAGGGCCATCGGCGCCATTTTTATTAACACAGCCGATGGCCCGAGAGCAGGAGATCACTCCCCGCACCCCCACTGGACTACCAGGTAATTTTAAAAGGTTTTGGGGGGGTCGGGAGGTTGGGGGAGGCTAAGGGGTAAGTTTTAAAGGGTCGGGTGGGTTTTTTTTAAATTGGGCCATCGGCACCATTTTAATTAGTGGCAGCCAAAATGGCGCCGATGGCTCGAGAGCGGGAGATCGCGCCGGGACCCCCCGCTGGACCACCAGGTAATTTAAAACATTTTGGGGGGGTTCGGGAGGGTAAGGGATTCATTTTAAAGGGTCGGGTGGGTTTTAGGGGTTGTTTTGGTGTGCCGGTTTTCCTGCCCTCCCCTCAAATAACTCCCGTACCCGATTAATGATTTTTCACGATAAATCGGGGGAATTTGTATTGTATCGCGCACTCTAATGATTTTTGATGATTTAAAAAATATCGGACGATTTTTTAAATCGTCAAAAAATGATTCACAACCCTAGTGTGCATTCATATGTATACATGGTCAGCCTATTTTATAACATGAGCTCATATTTGTGTGTATGTTATAAAATGGCCAATGCACATACCTGTGCAAAGAGCTAATATAGCAATACCCTTTTCAGATTCTGTGATAAGTGCCAACCTGTTGTATTTCCTGCATTCAACCACTGGGGGTCCATTTTTAATGAGAGAGAGAGAGAGAGAGAGAGAGAGAGAGAGAGAGAGAGACAGACTGACCATAATGTCATGGCCTATAGGTAGGTATTTGTATCCCTATGGTAGGCCTACCTAGTAACTCGAGGTGGGGATTAGGTAAGAGTGTAGGGGGTTAGGGGCCACTTTGACATTCTACGTGACACCTATGAACAGAACAGTGGTCTCTTGTGAAGATTTGATGGCCTTCGGAGTGAGAAAACTCACTCCAAGATGAGATTTGGGCAATGTTGAGAAAACATTGCCCAAATCTCATCTTGGAGTGAGTTTCCTCACTCCGAAGGTCATCAAATCTTCATGAGATCACTGTTCTGTTCGTAGGTGTCACGTAGAATGTCAAAGTGGCCCCTAACCCCCTACACTCTTACCTAATCCCCACCTCGAGTTACTAGGTGGGCCTACCATACGGATACTAATACCTACCTATGGGCTCTGCTATTATGGCCAGTCTCTCTCTCTCTCTCTCTCTCTCTCTCTCTCTCTCTCTCTCTCTCTCTCTCTCTCTCCTGAAATTATATATTAAACTTCTATAGCTAGATAGGACCATGCCTTAATTTTCCTTATCTAAAAGACATCTAGAAATCCTCCATCTTCTTTCTAATTTATGCAACTCTCTTCTTTATCAGGGGCAGCCTCATTGAAGAGATTTGCAAGAGTATCACTCCACCAATGCATAACTTTATCTGGCAAATCTGGCATATCATTATCTTTTGCTCCTCAGCCTTTAAAAGTTTTATAAGTATAAACAGGTCTGACAAATACCTCCTCCCATTCAATTACAAACCTCAAGAGAAAATGATCAGACCAAAGAATCTTAATATTTGCTACTGTAGAAAAGACATTTTGATAAGTATCAGAAATAATAATTAAATCTAATAAATGACCAGTGTGATGAGTATTATAACTGACCAAATGATGTAGTTCCATTACAGCTAATGCATTCTTAAAATCTTACTCTGGTTATAGTATCATCCTCATAGTGCAGATTAAAATTTCCCATGATACATAACTCCTGATACTGTAAAGAGAAAGGAAACAACATTTCTACAATCAATTAAGACTGTCAGCAAGTAATCCTGGGGGCACATACAAAGGACAAAACACCTTTGACTACAATTTTGCCAGCATGCCTTTATATCCACTAAAACATTCAAATGGCAATTGAACAAAAGTTAGTGTCTCTTTGAATAAAAACAATACACTCCTATGTTGTTTACTTTGTGGGCAACTTCAATATAAGAGTGGCTTGGGGGCCATAAATTGTTAAGGAGAATAGTATTGGTTGCAGTGTGCCAGGATTCAGTTATAAATAATGGCATCTAATCTATACTGTAATAATGCATCAGGAATTTCAAAATCTTTCCTTCTTGCTCACTGAGCATTAACATAGGTAACATGTAAATTGTTCATACAATTAACTAAACAGGAGGGTACATCAAATATCTACTCTGGAAAGGATTGGATGGCTACTGTCTGAAGAATATTTGTATAAAGAGCAGGAAGCCATTCATGATGGCATACATTACAATTTTGCAGAATATGAATAAAATGAGCAGATGTGTATATATGACACAGTTTTGGGGATTCTGGGTTGCAGGAATGTTATACTTACTGCACATGGGTTAAGCCCACGAGCGGTTCACTCACCGTTGATGATGCCACTTTCTGACCTCCTGGAATGGCCTGGAGAAGCCACTGATGCCGCCTGTGTCTTGTTGCCTATTCCCACCACAGGGATTCCTCACATTATGTGGCTAGAGAACCACAGTCCCCTACTGCTGACTGAGAGTTTCACAGTGGGATACCCCCCTCTGCCATCCGGTGTAACTTAGAAATGCCACTGACATGCCTCTCTTGCACTTTATGCTGCTGCTTCTCCCGGCGTTCTCCCTAGGCGCACGCACTTGCCTCTATAGTGGATTTAAAGGGCTCATGGAGGGAAAAGCTCTGCGGCCCTTTTTGATGATATTATGCCTGCAGCCCTATAAATGGGCTCTTCAGTCTTCACTCCTATGCTTCTCAATAGATCACTAGCACCATCAAGGTCCTTTTGCTCTTAGTTCCATGTTCCTGGTCTCTTGTCGGTTCTTGGTTCCTGTCCTCAGCATCTTCAGTCCTGAGTCCAAATCTTTGCCTTTGTTACTGAGTTCAAATCTTCATTCCTGAGTTCTATGTCTTGTTCCTGTTCATCATGTTCCTGGTTCCTGAATTTTTGGCATGCTCCTGAGTCCAGAGTCTTCCAAGTCCTCAGAGTCCCGCACCCATGTCCTGTGAACACATGGACCATGCCCAGCCCATGGCAGGCTGTGTAGGTCATGTCACTGCCCAAATCCTGGGGCCAAGTTTTCCAAGTCTTTGGAGTTCTGTGTCTTGTCTCCAGAGTCCTAATCTTCATTTTCAGAGGTTTAGTCCAGTCTTTGTTCTCAAATCCTGAGTTCCAGGTCTCCTTCCTCATCTTTCAAGTAGTTCCAAGTTCCTTCAGGCATGCCCGCATTGTGGTCTGTGACCAGCACACAGTAGGCTGTGGAGGCACCTCATGGCACAGGCCTGTTTCCAAGCTTTCAAGTTTGCTTCCTCTGGAGCAAGTCCTTGAAGGCCATCGTGGTTCCGATACCCCAGTTTCCTAGTTCTGGTCTCATGGACCTAGTCCAGTCAATGAATCTCCTTGTCACTCACCTGGATCCATGTTCCTCATTCCAAGTGATGTTCCTCGTTCCAAGTCTCAAGTGCCTTCATCTTGTTCCAAGTTTCCAGACTGTCTGACTCAAGCTGTTTCCAAGGAGAAAGTCTGAAAGGGCTTTTGGAGTGGCCGGAGGGTGATTCCAGAGAGCAGAATTGTGTTGAGGGGTCTCATTCCTGTGCATGCAAGTTCAGTGGAGGCTTGAGTGTTCCAAATCTTCAAGTGTTCCAAGTCTCCAAGTGCTTCTAAGCTTCAGTCAAACCAGTGCCCAGATGTGCTCAACTACCTTGGAGTCTTACCCTTGGGTTGTGCCATGGCCCAAGGGCTCATGTTCACCCATCGATCAAGCCTCGAACCGAATTAAAACAGATTGTGAAGGTCCTCTACTCTCCAGAGTCTGCAAGGGTCCATGGTTCCAATAAGGAACTTGTGAACATACTTGGACAGTAGCTGTAAAGCAGAGCCAATGCCTAATACTGTCGGGTGACCAGGAGGCATGCTGAGAGACTTATGAATTTTTGGCAATAAAAAACTGGAGTGCTGGGAAATCGTTCCATCAAAAAGTCATACTCTTTTGGTGATGAAATACTTTAACAAAACATAATTCAATATATTTTTAATTTGCTTTTGAAAATCCATAGTCTGATTGCCCAAAAGAGGTTGATAAAAATTGCAGTAAGATAATTGTCTGAACGCTTCTTTATTATAATCTGCAGTGTTTGTTAAGAAACTAAGAACATAAGAAATTGCCATGCTGGGTCAGACCAAGGGTCCATCAAGTCCAGCATCCTGTTTCCAACAGAGGCCAAACCAAGTCACAAGAACCTGGCAATTACCCAAACACCAAGAAGATCCCATGCTACTGATGCAATTAATAGCAGTGACTATTCCCTAAGTAAACTTGATTAATAGCAGTTAATGGTCTTCTCCTCCAAGAACTTATCCAAACCTTTTTTTAACCCAGCTATACTAACTGCACTAACCACATCCTCTGACAACAAATTCCAGAGCCTAATTGTGCATTGAGTGAAAAAACCTTTTCTCCGATCAGTCTTAAATGTATTACTTGCTAACTTCATGGAATGTCCCCTAGTCCTTCTATTATCCAAAAGTGTAAATAACTGATTCACATCTACTCATTCAAGACCTCTCATGATCTTAAAGACCTCTATCATATCCCCCCTCAGCTGTCTCTTTTCCAAGCTGAACAGCCCTAACCTCTTCAGCCTTTCTTCATAGGGGAGCTGTTCCATCCCCTTTATCATTTTGGTTGCCCTTCTCTGTACCTTCTCCATTGCAATTATATCTTTTTTGAGAAGCAGCGACCAGAATTGTACACAGTATTCTAGGTGTGGTCTCACCATGGAGTGATACAGAGGCATAATGACATTTTCAGTTTTATTAACCATTCCCTTCCTAATAATTCCTAAAATTCTGTTTGTTTTTTTCACTGCTGCAGCACACAGAGCCGACAATTTTAAAGTATAATCCCTATAATGCGTAGATCTTTTTCCTGGGTGATAGTTCCTAATATGTTGCGCTGGAGGTGGACCCTTGGCCTGGTGCAGGATTGGTACAGCCCTCCGGTCGGACCCGGAGAGCACCTGCCACCAGGAGGCAGAGCACAGGAGGAGACAGAGGCTAGCTGGAGCTTCGCCAATAGCAACCCGGGCCTCCTGGTCTTAGGTGGGCCTCGCAGGGTCTCCTAGAGAGGAAGCGCAGGGGAGTGCCTGTATGTTACAAACAGGCAAAGTAGGAGCACCACTTGTATCTCATTGTTGAACAGCTTAAATTGTTTGTAATTCAGCAATGTTTCACTCAGCAACAAGGGGGTAAAAATAAAATATTCAGAAGAATTGAGCAAAAATACATATACAAGTGGAATACGGTGGCTCCGGAGGGCCTTAATGATTCAGTAGAATGGGAGGCATTTTATGCATCTTAGTAGGGTTATTCTAAGTAATTTTGAATTGTCAATTATGATGTCATGCAAGGACCTTATAGACAGATGCCATATGGTACGTCATTGACACAAAGCGGGGATATTGAATAAGTAAATATTTTTTCATTTTTGGAAAAAGTTAATAATAGCTAATGCAGATATATATTCTTCTTAGAGGTTATAGGATTGGGTTCCCTAAATTTTCTTGATCAGAAGCAAATTGGTATATTACATTTGGTGAAAAGGTTGGTTGGAGATACTTTTCGTTGAGCCATAATATGTACAGTATCACACTATAGTATTTTGTAGAGTAGAGATCTACTTTTCAAATTAATAACATATTCTTTTGGAATAGAAATAAAAATGTAAGGTATTATTAGATAAGATATGGAATGGGTATATTTCTCTGTATTCGATATGTGTTGAAAGGGGCATTAAGAATAAAGTTTATTGAAGGTCCCTTTTGGGGGCTCTGTGCCATGGGTTATATATAGGGTGATAACTTGGTTTAAGGGAATTTAAAAACGAGTATGTGCTATGAATCATGTTAGGCATGCATATAATGCTCTAGTCTGACTCTCCAGGTTAATGCATATATAACCGTTATTGCTCTGTATATGGCTGTCAGTGGTAACAGTGATATATAAAGTTTGTTGGTTCCCTGGGTGGGGGATTTATGTCATATGTAACATAGGGCGATAATTGGTTGAAGGGACTTTAAAACATACATGTGAGGGGAGTCACATACGTAATGTAACTTTAGGGCGATGGCCCAGAGAGAGGATAAGTTTGTGAAGTGCGTGTTAGCGCGAAATGAAGTGACGGTTTAAGAAATTATTGGCAGGGTAAGTTTGGACTATGGGGGATGCATTATGAGGGATATCTTAAAAATAGATAGGAATGGGTAGTATGGCATATATAGCGAACGTGTTTGTTGAAATAATGTGGGGATATGTGATATATTGCAGATTTGTGTAAGAAGAAGAGTAATGATGATGTGTCAAGCACAAAGAAAACTCATCAGCTGGGAGACATTAAGTACGGAAATCATCGGAGGAATGCAATTGGTTTGGTATGAAGATGTATGAATGTTAACTTGTGAATGTATATGCATCATTACAATCTTATAGTCATTAACTTCGGTACTATGTACTAATGATTATTATATCAGATATTTGTAATATTAAGTAGACATCTGTCACATACACGTAGCTATGATAATGTTTATTGTATTATAGATTTAAAAAAACAATAGCATCGTATGGTGGACCACTACATATTTGTGTCATGTTACAACTAAGGCAATAAAGAACAACACGTTGTGAAGTTAAAGGGGTGATGTCCCTGAGGAAGCCCTGAGCAGCAGGGTGAAACGAGGCTCTCGTTGGACAAACAGAAAAAGAACAACTGAGGACGGTACAACATAAATAGAGAAACATCGTTTTTTTTTTGCCTAAGAAGTAATAAGAAAATTTTTTTTCAAATGTATAAATGTTGATATTTTTGAATAAAAATATATAGTGGAGTAATATAAGAGAAAAAAATGTGTATTGTAAAAACAGCAGTATGTTTGCAAAATTATACATAGTGTTACAATCACATTAAGAGTATCGTTATTACATTTGTGCAAGTGAAGTTTTCATAGGATAGTTTTTATATATTGGATGAATGAATGAGTGGGTGAGATACATGTATGGTATGTTTGTAGTGATTGGAGGGTAAAGCAAGATTGAGCATGAGGGGATAATATTTTTAGTAGTATAGAAGTTTATGGATATAGCACAGCGGTCCATCGCATGTTATAGTTTATTTGTGTTAAGTATTAATGTAAAAACTGAATGTTGAAAATAAAATTGATAGTGCGGCATTTAATATTGCCTTGAGACCTCTGATTCGTTAGACTTTGGCAACTTTGAAGAGACCCACATATATATACCTCAGAATGATTGGCTTAATGTACATATATGGGTCAGCTTCATTGATGACGTTTTTTTTTCATCTGGAAAGGATTCCATGAGCCTTTGACTCATTTTCATCATGAATCTACACACTTGATTTGAATCTGCAATTTACTATACAGTCTCACAGGTAACATTGGACACTGTCCCAGGGAAGCAGGTACTGACAGTCAGCTGGCATGTGGAATTTACTTCTGCTCTGGAGGTAGCCTGGGTAGCTTGAGGGGTCAGGGAGGAAAGGGGAAAAGGGAGGAAGGATAGGGTTAGGGAAATTCCCTCCTAGTCCTCTCCTTTATTGGATCGGACTGGGAGGGAACTGGGCATTACCACTCGATTCTTTTAAAATCCCTCCCCCCCCCGCCCCCAGCACGGAGGAGGCCACCCGCCCGCCCATGCAAGCATTGGAAAATCTGGCGCACATTGCATGCAGGAATCACATTTTATAACATGCGCACACTGACATGCGCATGTTACAAAATAGTTGCATCCAGGGCGTGAGAGCATGTTCTGGGTGGGGAAAGGCAGGACATGGGTGTTCTGTGACTTTCACATGAAATGTGTGTGTAAGTATTTACTTGGACAAACCCACATTGGGATCCCCTGCCGTGTAACTTTACTATTGCTATGGATGTTGTGCAAGTAATAAAATAAAATAAAATTAAAAAAAACCTAGGCTAGTCAATGGGGTTTTAAGGGTTGGGGCTAACAGGGGAAAGGGAGACTAATAAACTAGGGAGGTTTGGAAGGCCTATCCCTTAATGAGGTGAACTGGGAACAAACTGAGAAAACTAGTAATGATGTTAGTGGGCATCCCTTATAAAATTCCCCCACTTATGCAGTAGAGGCAGCATTTGCATGCACATGTGCTCATCCATATAAAATTGTGCGCACATGTATGCACATTCAACCTATTTTATACCATGCGCGCATATACAGGTGTATGTTATAAAATGGCCACGTGCTTTGGAGCGAGCTGGAATACACGCATACATGTATGCCCGGGTGATTGTTTAAAAGTTACTGTCCCTTTGTTCCTATTTTTCTTTCTATTTTTGCATTTTTCTTATCCTTTTTATCTCATGTTTTGATTTGCTTATTTAACTTTTTAACATTTTTTTGCCTTTATCTTCCCTTCCATGCCTTCTCCCACTCTCCCCTCCACATCCTTATTCTCTCTTGTCTCTTTGCCCATTTCCCTCCTGTCTCTACCTCACCACTTCTTCTCTCCCCCCCCCCCCTTCCCTGGTGGGCAACAGCTGTGTTCTTTCTCCACTGGTTAGGCTTTCTCTTGGTTTCAGCTTGCTTGCAAAATAGCTTCCATTCACTTCCATTCAGCTCAGATCTTTCATCCTCTTTCCTTTCTCAAAGGTTTTGCAGAAGCTGGAAAACAAGGGGCTTCTTGCTGAAGTTCCTCTAACCACACACTCACCAGATGTCCCACCGGTTTCAATCTTACAAAACAAAAACAACTTCCCCATTGCTGTCTTCTTTATTTGCTCTGTATGTCTTACTCTTTTCCACCTCTGCTATACCATTCTCACATAGTCCCCTTGCAGCAGTTTCTCCTTGCTGCCTTTCTGGTCTGGCTGAATCTCCTCGTTTGTTTTATGTATTCCTTCCTCCAAAGAGCTCCTTTCTACTAGCTTTTCCCTTATGTGGACCTTTCTTCTGTCTGAATTGATATCACGGCTAAAACTGTCCCACTGCAACATTCAGACTCCTTTAGTGACTGCACCAATCTCTAAGTACTAAAGTCTCATTCAGTGCTGCAGGTTCTGATCTGCAGTCAGGATAGTTGCCAAGGACTATAGTCCCTCTTACAGGTGCTGCTGCCCACCAATGCATGTACAGGAATAAATCATTTTTTTTCCCTTTAAATATAAATATACTAACTGCTTGTCCTTTCAAAGATGGAAATGTTTTGATATAAGTGTGAAGCTCTATGAGTGACCCTCTAGTTTTCTTATAGCACTATTGCAAATGCATGGCCTCAAGCAGAACCTTTGGTACAAAACTTGATCTAGAATAGTAGACTTGGAAAGCTTCTATTACAGGGTAAATAGAAAAACCTTCCAGAAAATCCTATAAGATCACACACACTACACTAAATAGTTGCTAAAGAACCAGGAGTACGAAATATACAAAAATAGTATTAATCCACATGTTGGTTACCCAAAACAGCCTGCCAAAAATTATATTTTTATTTTTATTTATTTTTATTTATTTAACTTCTTTTACTATACCGATACTCAAGACCAGGTCTTATCGTACCAGTTTACATTAGAACATGGGGAAACCAATTAACGTCTAAGTAGAAATGACAAGTTACATTAAAACAGGGAGTGTAAAACATGGATGTCGGAAGATAGGGCAGAATTAAACTATAACATTAATGAGTGATAGATATATTTGTAAGACAATGTTTTCAAAAAACTTTTTATTTCAAGTTGCCATATGCACAATAACATGAATGACAACAGAAAATAGATACAAGTATAGAAAACCTGCATTAATATATGAATATACACATCTCTTCCCCATTCCTTACAGTATTACCCTGTTAATACAGAATCTCTCTGCCATTGTCAGTATGGCCCCATACTAAATCATATCTATCAGATCTGTTTAGCATACAAAAGGTAATCTTTTCAAGTGCTACTATTTCCACCAACATGCCTTTCCAGTGACTCAAGTGACTCAGTGACTGAAATAAGTTTCTGTAAATAAGTTCCTTTTATTTTCTTATGTTAACGGTTGTTTTTTATACTCTCACTCATGCTACCTATCTTTCCCTCTCTCCTTCCTGTCTCCCTTACCCCCCCCCCCCCCCTTTCTGGCCTGCTCCCATCCCCCGGCCCCCTGTTTCATTGTAATTTCCTCCTTTAACTGAGTTACTTGTAAACCGGCGTGATGTGCCTCACGAACGTCGGTATATTAAAAGTTTTTAAATAATAAATAAATAAAAATAAATGGGGGACCCCTTTCCAGTGGTATGCAATTGTAATCATAACTGCTTGCAAAAGATGTGAGATTGTTTATCCTTTTTACCAACATCAAAAGATTTCTAATAACTCAGCAAGCATAACTCAGCAGATAATCGCAGGTGAATACCTAAGATATCTTGTATTTGTCTATGTATCAAGTTTGAAAATTGTCGTACCATCCCACATGTTACAAATCCGGACCGCGGGGGTCCCTTACTCTCCGGCTGCTGGCCGAGCCGTGGCGTTCCCAGGCCGCTCTCGGGCCTCAGCGCAGCCTTTCCACGGCGGTGTCTCCACGAGGGAGACGCCGCCAAGCTCCTGCTCCAAGCCCCGCCCCTTAGGCACACGCACATGCAGGGGTTCGGGCTTTAAAGGGGCCATGGCGAGAAATCCTGGCCCGGCCCCTGGGATGATGTCAGACACAGCTGGGTATTTTAACCCAGCTGCTCCCTTCATACCTCGCCTTGCAGCAAGGTTCACTCATATGAGTCTTGCTAGTTGCAGTACTTACCTGTTCCTGCCTTGTTCCTTCTCAAGCTCTTCCTTGGCTCATCTCCTGGCTCCTGTCTTTGGCTCGTCTCCAGGCTCCTGACCGGCTCGTCTCCTGGAATTCTGCTGTTTGCCACCTGCCCCGACTCCTGGTTAGCTTCATCCCGGAGACCTCGCCTAAGTCCAAATTCCTCAGGTCCTCACGGGCTCCTCCTGGGGGGACCTTGGGCTTCCAGTGGTGAAGTTCCAGTTGGTCTCCTGGTTCCAGCTACTCCTCCACTCTGCAACCTCTGGACTACTCTTCAGGTACTTGCCTTCAGAAGACCACACATATGTCCAAGCGGCTCGGATCCTCAAGGGGTCCTCCCAGGGGATCTCGGACTTCCAGTAGTGAAGATTCGGTGGGTCTCCTGACTTGAACCGCCTCCGGGCTATGACCTCCACTCTGGGCCTTCTCTCGGTGCGCCTTCATCATCTCTAGCCGGCTCAAGGGTCCATGAACTCAACAGTTTGCAAGGCCATGGACCTGGCGGACTTGGCCAGCCTGCAGGCCATTCCTAGAATTACCCAGCGGCTACAGCAGCAGCAGCAGCACTCTCAGATGTCCTGACGGTGACAGTAGAGAGACTGGAAAACCGTTTGGTCTCCACGCCCCTGGAAGCACCCCCTGCCTCGATTCCTATGCCTAGTCCCGGACCTGCGGCCACCATGCAACTACCAACACTGCCCAGGTACTCTGGGGAAGTGGAACAGTGTCATGGGTTCCTTAACCAATGTTACATACACTTCACATTACTGCCAACCCAGTTCCCGATGGATCTGGTAAAGATCAGCTATATTATGTCTTTGTTAGAAGGGAGGGACCTGGCCTGGGCCTCCCCATTATGGGAACATAATGAGCCTATCCTTGGAAACCTGCAACAGTTCATGTCCACATTTAGACACATCTTTAATGAGCCTGCCCGTAAGTCCACGCCAGTTGCCGAATTGCTATGACTACGCCAGGGCTCTCGTTCTCTTGCCGAATATGCAGTCGAATTCCACAAGCTGGCCACCAAGCTGGACTGGAGGGAAGACAGTCTTCATGGTATATTCTTAGAAGTATGTCTTCATGCCTCAAGGATGAGTTAGCGGCAAGGGACCTTCTGGACGACCTAGATGGCATGATCGATCTAGCAGGAAGGGTCGACCGCTGACTCCAACAATGGTTCCGTGAAGGGAGATTGGTTCAAAGACCGGTTAACCTGGCACTTACGTTTTCTTGACCTTTGTCCTCCCCTGCCACTTCTTCAAGCAACCAAGGGGTGGAGCCTATGCAGCTGGGGTGAAGCCTTATTTCTCAAGAAGAAAGGAAACGTCGATGCTCGCTAGCCCTTTGCCTGTACTGTGGCAATAAGGGGCATTTCTTAGCCCAATGTGGTGAGCGGCCGGAAAACGCCAGAGCCTAGGTATCATCGGGGAGCTGACCCTAGGTGGTATGAATTCTGCTCCTCAATGTATTGTACCAGTTACTCTCAAATTCCCTGGTGGTTTCTTCGACACGTTGGCTATGGTTGACTCGGGAGCTGGAGGAAACTTCATTCTCGCCGATCTCGTTCGGCAACTACAGCTCGCCGTACAACCTTGAGTTCCTCCACTCAGAGTTTCTTTGATTCATGGAACTCCCCTCCCGGGGAGCATCTCTACCAGCACTAAACCCTTAACTCTCCGTACAGGCCTCTTGTACACCAAGGAGATTTCATTCCTTGTACTCAAGAAGGCCATTCATCTGATTGTCCTGGGCCTGCCTTGGCTTCAAAGACACTCTCCTGTCATCCACTGGGACACCTTGCAGTTAGCAGCTTGGAGCCCACAATGCTTCTCTTCCTGTTTACCAACATTACCTCGACCCAATATACCGTTGTTGTGACCTCTCTCATGTTGCCACCAGCTGCTCCCTTCATACCTCGCCTTGCAACGAGGTTCGCTCGTATGAGTCTTGCTAGTTGCAGTACTTACCTATTCGTGCCTTGTTCCTTCTCCAGCCCTTCCTTGGCTCGTCTCCTGGCTCCTGACTTTGGCTCGTCTCCTGGCTCCTGACTTCAGCTCATCTCCTGGAATTCTGCTGCCTGCACCGACTTCTGGTTAGCTTCGTCCCAGAGACCTCACCTAAGCCCAAGCGGCTCGGGTCCTTACGGACTCCTCCTGGAGGGACCTCGGGCTTCCAGTGGTGAATTTCAAGTTGGTCTCCTGGTTCCAGCTACTCCTCCGCTCCACAACTTCTGGACTACTCTTCAGGTACTCACCTTCAGGAGACCACACATAAGTCCAAGTGGCTCAGATCCTCAAGGGCTCCTCCTGGGGGGATCTCGGGCTTCCAATAGTGAAGATTCGGTGGGTCTCCTGACTTGAACCGCTTCCCGGCTACAACCTCCACTGTGGGCCTTCATCATCTCTAGCCAACTCAAGGGTCCACAAACTCAACACCACATTCCCACCATATATAGATATAAGAACCCCTTTTCCCATATTCCATGCCAATGCTATCATTATCATCATCATTTTATATTTATGACATGTTTTTCTAGATGGGAGTTCAAAGAATGCTACATATAGAATTTATTTGTATGGTGCAATATGGTAGCTACAGCTTCTAGTAATAGAGGGGGTAATGCAGGGTAGAGTATTGAGTAAAATATGTGTATGTGTTATAGATAGTGTCTTTATGTACAGTGTTATGTAGTAGTTTAAGCTGGCTAGAATAGTAAGGGTAGTATAGCATCATTAATACAATATAATCAGAGTTGAATATAGTCAGAGATACTAGTTATAAATCAAATAAAGTATGTTACAATGAGTCACCAAGTAGGTTTTGTTTGGTTTGAAAGGTAGAGAGCTTCAATGGGTTCATATCATGCGCTGAGTTTAGAACAAGTTTAGTAGAGTTTGAATCACTGGTTCATACCAAAAGCTGTTTCAAACAGCCAGGTTTTCATCTAAGGAAAAATGGTCCAGAATAAGTCTGATGTGAAGAGTTAAGGAGTACTATAGGGTTGTGATCAGTCTAGCAAAGGTTCTTGTCCTAATCTTCATAAGGCACCATATTCCTGGGGGGTATGGGTGGCGAGGGAGGGGGGCAGCATTGTTAGGTGAGCCTGTGCTAGTGAGTGCAGGAAGTAAATAGGCATATATGGGGTTAGTTAGATTGTGGTATACTATGCCAAAGGTCTAGGAATATTAGTAGGGCTGACAAACTAGCCAGATGTAGAGTTTGTCCACCAAGCTTATTAGTTTGGCTTTTGTGCAGTGTAGTGTGGTTGGAAACCAAACTAATGGGGATCTATGTCATTGCTGGTGATCAGATGGTCAGAGAGTTGCAGCATAACCACTTTTTCAATGATTTTGCTTATGATAGGGAGGTTGGGTGGTAGTTGTTCATGTCATTTAGGTTAAGGTTGTTTTTTTCAATGTAGGTCATTCTACCACTCTTTTTAGGCAATTTGGGAGGTGGGCCTCTGCAAGAGATGAATTGGTGATGGTCTATATGCAATGAAGCAGTCTGTATTTGGATTGTTGATTAGTTAGGATGGGTAGGGGTCTTCCAGGTAGGTAGTTGTTCAGAGGATGGAGAGCATGGAGTCATTTTCTTCCAGCAGTGGGCTAAAGTTTATCAGGGAGTGAGGTGGTAAGACTTTCTGTTTTCCACCTATGTCCCATCTGTTTTGGATACATGAGATCTTCTCCATGAAAAATGCTGCTAATTTATTGCATTGATTCTCAGTTATAAAGGTGGGGAGGGATACTTCTCTGGGTGAGTTTTCTGCTTGGCTGATTGCACTTGTGTAGAAGTCTCTTTTCTTTTTTGTGATGGCATTATGGTAGGCTATCTGATGTCATTTTCATTTAGTTCTATTTGCATGACATTTTATTTTCTACTACTTGTGTTCCAGTTTCCCAACATTTGTTTTAGTCCAATGAGAACCAGAGGGGTTGACTTAGGATTTTTGATGTGGATGGTTTTCCATGAGGAGATCTTATCCATGGTTGATATGAGGTTGGAATTCAAACTGTCAGATTCATAAGCAAATTATAATGAATGTGGGTGTGGGTGGGTGGAGGGACAGGAGAGGGGAGTGCTTAGATGTGTATTGGAAGGTGTGCAGAAAAGATTGAAGTTTAGAAATGAAGCTGGTTAAAATAGCCTTAGGGGTTTTTTTTTCCACTTTGGTTTTCTGGAGTGTGAGTACATTTTAAAGAGGATCAGGTGGTAGTCAGTTCAGGAGAGTTTAGAGGGCGTATGTTCTCAATTGCATATTGTGCAGCAATTGGGCCATGGCTAGTATCAGATCGCTCTTTAGTTAGATTAGGACAAGAGTTTTCCATATGGTCAGAAAGTCTTGAGGAAGGTCCAGGTGAGGTTCATCCACATGAACTTTAAAATGACCTAGAATTAGCTTCCTTGGGTATTCCAGAAGAATCTTGGATATTAATGGAGGGAAAATTAATGGTGGGAAAATTAATGGAGACTCTGTTGAAGGAAAGTATAGTGAACTATCAATCCGGTGGGTTACTAGACCCGAGGCAGCATGAATTCACTAGGCAAAGGTCCTGTCAGAGAAATCTGATTAATTGTTTTGATTGGGTGATTACATAATTGGATCAAAGAAGAGTGCTTGATGTGATTTACTTGGATTTCAGTAAAGATTTTGATATGGTTGTGCATAAGAGGCTCATAAATAAAATTATAAACTTGGGAGTGGGTGCCAAGAAGCTAGAGTGGATTACAAACTGGTTGACTGACAGGAGACAGCATGAAATGGTAAATTGAATCTATTCTGAAGTGAAAATGGTGTTTAGTGGTGTATCACAGAGATTTGTTTTAGGACCGGTTCTATTCAATATCTTTGTGAGCGACATTGCGGAAGTGATAAAAGGTAAATATTTGTCTATTTGTAGATGATATTAAGATCTGCAACAGAGTGGACAAATCTGAAGGAGCAGAGTGAATGAAAAGTGATTTAAGAAAGCATGAAGAATGGTCAATGATTCAATGCCAAGAAGTGCAGAGTCATGCATCTGAGGTGTGGTAACCCAAAATAGCAGTATGTGTATGTGTGTGTGTGTGTGGGGGGGGGGGGGGGGGGGGGGGGGGGGGGGGGGGGGGTAGGGGTGCACGGACTGGGAGAGGGACCTTGCTGTAATAGTTTTGGTGATCTGAAGGTAGTGAAGCAATGCGACAAGGCAAAAGCTAAAGCCAGAAGAATGCTGGGCTGCTTACAGAGAGGATTAACTAGCAGGAAAAAGAAGGTGATATTGCCCTTGTACAGGTCCTTGGTGAGGACTCACCTGGATTACTGTGTTCAGTTCTGGATACTGCATCTCAAAAAGGATAGACACAGAAAAGAGATGATACAGATAACTGCGACCAAAATGGTGTGGGGTCTGTATCAAAAGACTTATACCCTGGAAGAGAGGAGGTGCAGGGGAGATATGATACAGACCTTCAGATATCTGAAAGGTTTTAATGATGCATGATCTTTGAACCTTTTCTGTTGGAAATGAAACTGTAGAACCAGGGGTCATGAAATAAAATTCCAGTGGGGATAACTCAGAACCAACATCAGGAAATATTTCTTCAAGTAGAGGACAGTAGATTCCTGGAATGCCCTTCTGGAAGATCTGGTGAGGACAAAAACAGTAAATTAATTCAAAAGGGTCTGGGGAAAAACACTACAGATCATAAAAGACCAGAGGTTGGAAATGAAGAAAAGGGTGCATTGGGGTTTCCTGCACGGAGTAGCAGTTACTAGCCTTAACAGAAGATATAGGGATTACTATCCTTAACCAATTATCCTGATGTTAATTGGTTAAGGGAGGAGGAATAGTCTAGTGGTTAGAGCAGTGGGCTAGGAGCCAGGAGACCAGCGTTCAAGTCCTGCTGTCACTTCTTGTGACCTTGGGTAAATCACTTTACATTCCATTGCCTCAGGTACAAAACTTAGACTGTAAGCCCTCTGGGGATTGGGAAAATACCTACAGTACCTGAATGTAAACAATGTGATATCTCAGATGAATGTCAGTATATAAAAAATAATAATAAATAAATGTTTATGATGCAATTGCAACATCATTCTCTGCTTCAACCAAAGGGGGGAATTAGATTCAGATGACAGCCAATCCTAGGCCCTGACATTTTTGGTCCAGGATACTGATATGCAGATAGTAGGGATAAAGCCCAGGACTGCTTCTATGGCCAAGTCCAAAAAGCAAAGCACATTAAAGCAGCATTGTCTAAATTATCATGAAGGCTCTCACCCTGTAAATACAATTTTGTAATGGGTTTGCCAGTTGCTTGGTTTAGATTGTTAATATTTCAACCCTTAACATAAGGCTTGGAGGTAACCTGCATGGCGCAGCAGATACTGCCCTCAACAGAAACATGGGGGTAAGATGCACAGAGCAGCAGTTACTACCATAAGAAAGTTTCTGGGCAGATTGGATGGACTACCTGGTCTTTTTCTGCCGTCATTACTATGTTACTATGTTAATTGTAGGAGGTTGTTCAAGGCTTCTTTAGTCCAGGATGGCAGGCATTATATTAGGAGGATACACCATCTGGAATGAATGCCAGCTTGTAGGAAGATGGTGCTGCAGTGCCTATTCTTCTGTATACAGAATAGATTATATTTTTGTGGCGTAAATGTGCCTGCCCTACCATCCTAGGTTAATTTTACTTGGAATCAGATAACAGTCTTTTGGCATATAGGCACCATTGGATTAGTCTGGCTGACTCTTCATTTTAAGTTCAAAATTCCTTTGGCTCCAGAACGTCTTTAAATCTGTTTGTTGAAATTTCCTGTTAACGCAGCATTTGATTTTGTCTGTGGGTCCCTCCTGACGCAGACCCATCAGCAAAACATGGTCATATTGGGGGACTGTATTAGAATTCAATATTAATCAATAAATCAGTGCAGCCAGCATACAAAACCTTTACTGTTTTGCGTACTTGATTCTGTTGAGGCTGAATAGTTTCACTTCAAATAAATGCCATATGTGAACATAAACTAGGCAAGTAGAATTCTTCTGAGACTTTGATAGAGTAGAAATCACAGAGGAAGGGTGACCTTATCTGCATTATCTTTACCTCTCAAGGATTAAGCCTTAAGATAGAATGGAGATGGATCTTCCATGATAATTGGTCTCTGAACTAGCAGATCTTGATTTCCTGAGAATTGCAGTGGTTGATCGATTCTTAATCTCATTGGATCTACATACCAAAGTCTTCTTGGACAATTACTCAAGCTTTTTTCATCTCTATTTTTCTGAAAGTCCAACCTTTCAACAGTCATGATGGGAACACATACATTAATCCCCCCTCCCGGTCAAGACTGAACTAGTGTATCCATCTCTTCACTTCCATAATTTTTGCATCTACAGAAGAATTAATAAACTTTAACATTTTTGTGAATTCCCATTTTCGACTGAGAAAACTGGCTTTATTATTTTCCAGACCTATAATGTGGGTAGTCAATATTTGTAGGAGATTCTTCTCTGCCCATGAAAACAGCAGGTTTGTGTTTTTAAATACCCCTTGGCTTTGAGTTTTCCCTGCTGGTTCACATAGGCAACTGTGGTTTCTTTGACAGAAAGAACCTTCACTGCTCTTTCCTTTACTAAAGATAGAAAATTAATGAAGGCTAACCAAAGTGCAGTGGTTTCCAACCTATTGATGGACCATGATGCTTCCTCTTGAGTCCAAATTCTCTGAAATATCTGATACTAACAGTGTTCCTCCAATCCTGAGAGACTTGCATCTGTAGTGACCAGAATCTATGTCAGATTCTCTAGACTCACTCTCTTTACTAAATTTAGAGGTATTTATCACCAATAAAGATACTTTCTCACTGGATCTGATAGGGGAAGATGAAATTCATAATTTTGAGATTGACATGATCACCAAGAAAGAAGAGCGTATTGAAGAGGCCACATGTGGGCTTTGGACCAATGTTCCTTCTAAGCTGTGCATGTTTGTGCATGCACACACAGGTCACAAACTCCATGAACAAGGCAAAACATAGCACATAATAGAAATTCTGATATTATTTACATTATATTGGCTCAAAGCACACAAATTTGAACCCAGCTTATAAAAAATTGCACAAAAGAAAATTTTGGTACACATAGCCTTTCAAAAATTAGAGGCAACATTGCTTTGGATCATGGTACTATATCTAAAGTTACAACCAGCTTACCAATTAGCTGAAGTTAGTCCCAAGCTCTGGATGCTCCCTGGGTTGCAAACGTCTCTACTTGAACTATGATTTTTTTAATTTTTGGTCCATCTGTATATCGAATTGTGCTTCCAGGTACTCCAGTCTGTGCTGGTTGAAGATTGCTGTTCTGAAAATTGATTATCCAGCCTAAGCCTTCTAAAATCTGGACAATTCTATTGGATACAATGATTCTTTCTTAGTAGGACTTGGCTCTATCAAGCCAATTATCAAAATAGGGATGAACCATGATCCCTACTTTTCTCAGAAAGGCTGCTACCACTACAATTACTTTTGTAAATGCTCTTGAAGCAGTGGTGAATTTGAAATGTTTCTCCAGAATACTGAAACAGACAAAATGTGCTGATCATTTCTAATGGGAATGTCAAAATAAGCCTGTGAGAAATCTTGTGACGAAAGGAATTTGCCCTCTCGAACCACCAACACAGAGCAAAATGTCTACACCTAGAAATGAGACATGTGTAGACTATTCATTTCCTTGAGATCCAGAAAAAGCCTGATGAGCCATCCTTTTCTGAAATCTCCAAGTAAATTGAATATCGATCTTGTGTCCTCATTCCATTACTGGAACCAGACATATTGTTTTTAATCATTGAAGTATGTTTAGTGTGGTTTGGACTGACAGTCTTTTTGCAGGCTTCACACATGAAGAAACCATAAAGGCATTGGGGAACTGGAGTGGTAAGCTCCAGAGCATACCCAAATTTAATGATATCTAAGACCCACTGGTCCGAGGTTATATGAATCCTGGAAAAATTGATGAAGATGTTCTCCTATCGGTTGCAGGAAGGAATGGACTCACAGACCTTCATTGGGAAATATGACCGGTCCCAAAGACCTGGCTGCCTTGACTGATTGTGTCCCTTTAATTTAAAAGTTTGGAAGGTATACTGCCTTCCAGGCCTGTATCATCTTAATTCATGAAATTGATCATGCCCCCTATTACTGCATTAAAAAATATGATTGTTATTTTACTACTGCTACTACTTAACATTTCTATAGTGCTACATAACATATGCAGCACTGTGCAAACACACCAAAAAGACAGTCCCTATTCAATAGAGCTTACAATCAAATAAAATAAACATACAGGACAAGAGACTTGGGACATTTCATAAAGTAAAACAATGGTTACAAAAGAAAAATAAAGTTATTTAATGAGGCTAAAAGCAGACAGTCAGGCCAAAGATTTAAAAGCAGCCTCAGAAAGGTAGGTCAAGGCAAAGTTTGACCGCGAGGCCAGTCTGCTCACCTATCATACTATCCTGTCAATCTGGGTGGAGCCGGGGTCTGTGCCCTCCATAACGGCCTGGTACCACTGGATGGCGTCAATCATTTACCTGGAATGACAGGACTGCCTTTCTGGAAGCCGCAAGCGAGATAAACTGTATGAGGCATGCTGGCAGACGTGTTTCATGCTGTTGCCCTCAAATATACAGACTGGGCTGCTAAACGTTGATTATACTAAAGTTTGGGAATGAACTCCTTGGTCTTGGTGGGGAGGGTGTGAGGGTAAGAGGACTTAGGTTTCTATGGTTGAGTGATGGGAGAACTAGCGCGGATCAAGGTATGCATGTGGAGGGGTTATGTGGGGGGGGGGGGGGGGTATGACTGTGGAGTGTATAAGATAGATGGAAGTTGCGGAGAGTGGGGGGATATATGTATGGCCGTGGGTGGAATGACAAACGGGAGAAAAGGAAATGGGAACGCATGGTTTTGCATTTTCTTGGAAATTGTTATGTTTCTGATATTCTGTGGCCTTATGAAATTGTTAATGCAGGACTCTGTTCAACTTATCTGTACTTAGCAGGCCTGATGGTCACAAAGACATGTTTTCCCGTTGGTTAATAAAAACAAATTTGACAAAAAAAAAAAAAAAAAAAAGGTGGGTCTTTAGATGGGATTTAAACAAGGCAAGAAAGGGCGCACAATGCACCAGTTCAGGAAAACTATTCCAAGCACAAAGTACAGCCAGGTGGAAGGCACGGCGTTGGGAATTGGTGGTAGAGGAGAAGGGCTTGGATAGGTGTGACTTGTCTGATGAGCAGAGTGGATGAGAAGGGGTATAGAGAGAAATAAGAGAGGAGAGGTAGTGTAGTGCTGTAGAGGGAAGGCATTTGTAGGTGAGAAAGAGGAGCTTGAATTGTATGTGGGAACAGATAAGGAGCCAATACAGTGACTTTAGAAGAGGGATTATCTTTAGGAGGTTTCTGAGGTTGTGGATCCCTAAGGTTTTTAACTAACCTTTCATAATCCTTATCAAATAGAAGCCATCCCTTAAAAGGATGCTTGTGTAAACCCAATTCAGGGTCTTTACTGAATTTTGCAGGGGCCACAATAAATCCCAGGGCTATGTCCCAATTGTAAAGTTATCAGTCCTTTGGGTTGTGGGTTCTTGGCTAACAGAAGGAAAGCTATCCTTAAAGGCCCAAGGCATGTAAGTG
This sequence comes from Rhinatrema bivittatum, assembly GCF_901001135.1. Classification (NCBI taxonomy): domain Eukaryota; kingdom Metazoa; phylum Chordata; class Amphibia; order Gymnophiona; family Rhinatrematidae; genus Rhinatrema; species Rhinatrema bivittatum. The sequence goes on along the minus strand of NW_021820930.1, from coordinate 72,752 downwards.
GAATCCCTTCATTGTGTCTTACTAGTAGCTCTTTGGGGCAGGTACATTCAAAAGAATAGGCTGAATTCACTGGTGGGGTGTTCCAAATTAAAAGTTTATTTTGATTTGGTTCAAAATAATTAATTAATCAGCATAAAGAAACCTGTTGCCATGTTCAGACTGTTCTCTGGGATTAAAGGTCTTTTCTCTCTCTATCTTTCTCTTTGTGGACGGACCCCTCAGTACTGGTTCCAGAGATTTGCTTCCTCTCCAGGGAGTGGAAAGACAAGTGTCTCAGGTGGGCCAGGGTATGTTATGTTTGGAGGGATCCTTTCCCTAAAAGTACCTGAGGTTCCATTTGCCTTCCCACTCTTCAAGAGCCAGTCAGTGTCCTGTGTCCCGGGATGGAGAATTCTGTAGGGGTCTTCAGAGATCACGACTACTTTCTCTGGCTCTCCTCTCCTAAACAGCTGAAGGAAAGGTCTCACATTGAAAAGACAGTCATTAAAACTTCCAAGCCTTAAGGTATGGAAGGGTAGCTTAAAACATTCTTCCCAAAACCAAGTTAAACTTTGGAAAAATATTCCTTCTCTCTCTCAGTACATTTCAGGTCACTGTCTTCACCTCTTGAACTGGACGAAAGGCTTCACAGGACCCACTTGGCACTCTAAGTCATGGGTCACAACCTTCCAGGACAGGTTCAGGTCTTGAAAGAAAAAACTCACAAAACTGTCAGGGGAAAAACACAAAAAGGTTCAGACAGAACTCTCCTCCTCTTCCAACACTCCCTTCCAGACTTGGGAAGAAGCTAGGGGCCCACAAATGGGGAGAATAGAAAAAATACTCCTGAGTCTCCCAACTGCAACTCAAAACTGTAACACTGCTCCTTCTACTCTCCCTCCCTTATTCACGCAGGAGCTCATCACTACAGCAAGCCTCAGGGGAAGTGCTGTTCAAAATATTAGGCCCCTTCTCCTGACTCACTAACCCCAGGATTGGATTAGGGCCATCTAGTGCAGACCTAGAGGGTCTCTACCCTGCATAAATGTGCTTTGGACCATGAATCTGCCTCCCAATGCTGTAACCAGAGAAAACCTTCTAGCTCCTATTGAAGAAGCCACAGACAGAAGGAATTCTGATAAGATCTTACAAACCATCTACCAGATATGCAGCTGCTGATTCCAATCTGGCAGCCTCATCACTTTCTGGAAGTTGTTATACCCAGTACAAAAGTGTTCTAGCCACATAATTATCACTAACAGCTACTGAGCCACAAGAGCTATGGAAGAAAAAAACATGTTTTAACAAAATCTCAATCTTTCCATCCTCTGGATATTTGAGGGCTGCTCCTCTTTCATTGGTATTATAGTTTTTCTGGTAACTGCTGCTATTATAATAGCAAGTAGCAACCCATGGCATCTGAAACAAACGTTGTAAGGAATTTTGTGGTAAAGGATTTAACCACTCTAAATCCTTTGTCTGATAACTCCCATTTTGAAAAATACATTTCCTTTATTTCATAATGAAGAGGAAATCTTTTTGACTTTTTGTAAACCCCTTTAATAATAAGATCTCAGTCTGGAGCCTTCTCCACCTTGTCTTCTGATATTCTCACATGAGTTTTCATTTGAAATATTAAAAGCTATCACTTCATCCTTATGGAAAAAATGGATTGCTGAATCATCATTTTTCTTCTGAGTGGACTTCTCCCTCATCTGTAGAGCCTCTGCTACTTCTATCAAAATTCTCTTCTAATTCTACTAAAGGAAGATCTGTAGACTGAAGAGCTATTGCTCTGTTTCCTGAGATAATTTTGATCTTTTTGATGGTTGTTGAAATAAATACTGAAGAAATTTCAGGTCTAACTTCTTCACCTGGTCTTTATATGGCACAAAATACCTGATGAAAGAATATGAAAAATTCTGGTGATAATTCATTCCTAAAATGATTTTTGGAGTTTGTAATTCATCTATATTAATGTTTTTTAGCAGCTGAAATGCAGTTATAGCAGCATAACCCAACTTCAAAATGGTTGTCATATCCGTTAAAATGGCTGCCTCAGAACATTCAAAGCAAGAGTGAGGGACAAACTCTTGGTTGAAGAATAGGATCCTGTGTTGACTTCAGCAAAAACTATATTTGCTGGTTCTGGTGACTTTAAACTCTACTTTATTTGCTCCTTCCACTGGAGACATGCGATGCAAAGTGTCCACAAGTTGTTTCCACCCAAAGATCACTTGCACCCACAGGCTACATGCTAGCAATTATGTTCTGTCATGCCCTGAAAACACTTAAAGAGGATAAAATTAAGCCAGCAGAAAGGGTAATCCTCCCCCTTCGCCCCCCCCCCCCCCCCCGAAGCAGACAACTCACCAACGGACGACATGCTTCAAAAGAATTCTCTCTACTCAGCTTACCTTTGTTCTCCTGTAAGAGTTCTTTTATTTTTTTAAATGGGGGTGGGGGGGTGGAGGGAGGTTGGTGGTAAAAAGGGAACGCATAAAACTTCTCAGAGGATCTTCTTCTTCTTCTTCTTTCTTTTTCCTTACTCTGAGATTCCTTTTTAGGTTCAACCAACACATCATGGCTCACAATCCATAAACAAATTTTGGATGCCTGGCCCACTGACTGCTGTAATAAGAAATTGCCAAAAATCAAACCGCAAAAGGAAGGTAAACCCAGCTTCAAAATCTTGCTGTACCAAGAGTATGTCCTTCCAACCATCTGCTAGAGGCAGAGAATACGAGCTTTAACTGTTTCTGCACCACATGTAAGTAGTGATGATGTCACAGAGAAAATCTTAGAACTCTGCCTCCATTTTCGGAAGTGGGAAATAACCCACTTGCTCAGACTGGTATAGCAGGATGAAAAGAAAATAGCAAACAATTTTTTAAATTTCTACAGCTACTATGAATGGTGGCCAGCTTTAGGCATGACAATATTACTTGTACTATGCACTCTAGTGTAGGGATGTGAATCGTTTTTTGACGATTTAAAATATCGTCCGATATATTTTAAATCGTCAAAAATCGTTAGAGCCACGATACAATAACAATTCCCCCTATTTATCGTCAAAAAAATCGTAAATCGGGGGAAGGGGGAGGGGAAGGGGGAGGGCGGGAAAACCAGCACACTAAAACACCCTAAAACTCACCCCGACCCTTTAAAATAAATCCCCCACCCTCCCGAACCCCCCCCAAAATGCCTTAAAGTACCTGGGGGTCCAGCGGGGGTCCGGAACGACCTCCTGCAATCGAATCGTGTTGTCTTCAGCCGGCGCCATTTTGCGCCGCCATTTTGCAAAATGGTGCTGGCTGAAGACAACACGATTCCATTGCAGGAGGTTGTTCCGGACCCCCGCTGGACCCCCAGGTACTTTAAGGCATTTTGGGGGGGTTCGGGAGGGTGGGGGATTTATTTTAAAGGGTCGGGGTGGGTTTTAGGGTGTTTTAGTGTGCCGGCTAACGATTTTAACGATATTTTAAAAACCCAAACGGCGACGATACGATTCCCTCCCCCTCCCAGCCGAAATCGATCGTTAAGACGATCGAGGACACGATTCACATCTCTACGCTAGTGCAGTTTGGTAAAGGCAACAACATTTCCATCAACAAAGGAAGTAGTACCAATATCGGATTCTAATCTTACAGCACTGCCTATAATAAACTCACTTGGACAAGTTACAAAGAGCACACATTGCTGTGCTACCAAAATGTGCATAGCTAGAAATATGACAAGTTTACCTAGAAACAAACTAGAAATCCAACCAGGATTTCAAGGGTCAACCTTTGGCAAATCTAAACAGCTTCAGTGTCTCATTTTTTTCTTGATTTTATCATTAAATTTTGTGTTTCCTGTTTGCTAATACAAAACATTTGCTGATGATCACCAGCAGCATGGTTGAGGTGGGAAGAAAAGAGAAATGAAAAAATAGCCGAATGCTCTTGTTTGCTGAAATGCAATTCTGTGCACAGGTAAAATAACAATCATCAGAAGCTGCAAATGAACAAGCAAAGCATATTCACTGAAAAGGAATGACATCAGATCTATTCTTCTGTGCCACAATTCAGTGCAAATTTTCTGTAAGCTACTCAAAAGCTATTACATTTTGCAATCTATTTCTTCAGCTAAAAGTAATAATGCACAAATCTAGCGAAAGTGCATAGAAGAATGATTCATACAAAAATCTTTTCATCAGAAAGATATTACCTGCTATTATTATCCAAGAGAAGGATAACGGAGGGCAGCCAGGTTGATTTCAAGATCTAAAAATCTTTGTAAAGGCTGTAGAGGTTAGTCTTATTTAAAAACAGAAATCTGTGAGGGAGAGCAAATCAAAGTATATAAAATGTATGAAGGGACTGATAAATGTGAATAAGATGAGTGAATTCGTACCAGTGAGTCTTCAATTACCAGAGTCTATGGTCTGAAAAGAAAGGGAAATTAAAAGTAAACAGGAACACCAAGCAGAACTATTTCAGGCAATCAGTAGTAACATATGGAATAAACTGAAGGAAATGGGATAAAAGGGTTTAATGCAGAAATGCTAGCAAAATGTCAATACTGTGGCCCAGTTGCCTTTCTTTTTCATAAGTATATTTGCAGACCATGATGGAAGCTAACAGAACTGTAAAGAAAAAAAAAAAAAAAAAAAGCTTTCTGAGGTTCCTGAAAAGAGATGAGTATTTGTTTTAATTAAATATGACTTGAACAATAGACCTTCAGCAGGACTTTTTATGTCACAGTTCAAACACCCAGGCCAGTGCAAATCCACCACTGAGAGTTTAAAAGGAAGCATTGTCCAAATAGGTTGTTGATTTAGCCTTTTTCTGGAGTGTGAATCCTCCTTGTCAGGGGGATGTATGTTGACATTGGAATGCAGGAAGTAGTGTATTTCAGATGTAAGTGAGAAGAAAAGAAAACAATTACTTGATGTGAATCGATTGTCACTTTCCAAAAAGGAGTTGTCCCAACAACAAAAGAGGGATTGATCGTTTCCCTGACAACTGACAGTGGAGGGACCAATCAGTGGCTGTGAAGGAGCGAATAAATTAATATTGTCAGTTACGGCTCAGAGAGCTTGATAGCAGCCCCAGAGGGAGGAGGTACGGTCTTCTCCTCTTCTGGGAGTTTGTTCCAGAGTGGGAGAGGGAGTGGTAGGGGTTTTGGAATTTTGAGGGCTGGCCACTCTTTTATTTTTTTTTTAACTTGGGTAGGGGAAGAGGGGCTCGGTTCGCAGTCCTCAACCCTGCTAGCTTTTATAGCTTGGATAGGAGGGGGTACACGCCTGCAGCCCAGCCAATTTGTTAAACTTTGGTGGGTGGGTGCGAGTGAGGAGGATCTTCCCGCCCTCCCCCTCCCCCGATTTACAATTTTTTGACGATAAATCGGGGGAATTGTTATTGTATCGCGGCTCTAATGATTTTTGACGATTTAAAATATATCTGACGATTGTTTTAAATCGTCAAAAAATGATTCACATCCCTAGTAATTATATATCTATGGGAGGCCCACCTAGTAACTCGTGGTGAGGTTTAGGTATTAGTGTAGGGGTTAGGGGCCACTTTGATTTTCAAAGTGAGACATATGAACAGAACAGTGCTCTCGTGTGAAGATTTTATGACTCTCGGAGTGAGGAAACTCACCCAAAGATGAGAGTTGTGCAATGTTCTCTCAACCTAGCTTGATGTTACCCAGGTAGAGAGTCCATCAAGCTAGGTTGAGAGAACATTGCACAAATATCATCTTTGAGTGAATTTCCTCACTCCGAGGGACATCAAGTGCAAGAGAGCATTGTTCTGTTCGCATGTCTAACTTTGAATGTCAAAGTGGCCCCTAACCCCTACACTAATACCTAAACCTCACCTCAAGTTATTAGGTGGGCCTCCCATAGAGATATAAATACCTATCTGGTGTGAGGGCATTACAGTTTTTCTCTCTCTCTCACTCTCACTCAACATGCCCCCCCCCCAAGTGGTTGTATATAGGAAATACTAGGGGTGTGCATTTTGTCCCTACGTATTGGCAATCCACAACAGATGTTGCCATTTTTGTTGTATTCATGGGGAAGCAAAATGTATTGCGATTCCCCACGAATCTTCGCCAAATTATTCAGCCACCTAAATAAATCAATTTAAACAAACCCTCCTGACCCCCCCCCCCCCCAAGACTTACCAAAACTCCCTAGTGGTCCAGCAGGGGTCCGGGAGCCATCCCCTGCACTCTCACACCCTCGGTGCCGGTTTCATCATGGCGCCGATAGCCTTTGACCTACTACGTCACAGGGGCTACCGGTGCCATTGGTCAGCCCCTGTCACATGGCCATCGGCGCCATCTTGTGCTCCTACCATGTGACAGGGGCTGACCAATGGCACTGGTAGTCCCTGTGACATAGTGAGGGCAAAGGCGATCGGCGCCATTTTGAGTACTGGCATCCGACGGCCGGAGTGCAGGAGGTTGCTCCTGGACCCCCACTGGACTTTTGGCAAGTCTTGTGGGGGTCAGGAGGCCTCCCCAAGCTGGCCAAAAGTCCCTGGGGGTCCAACGGGGGTCCCGGAGCGATCTCCTGCCCTTGGGCCATCGGTGCCAGTAATAAAAATTGTGCCGATAGCCTTTGCCCATACTATGTCACAGGGGCTACCGGTGCCATTGGTCAGCCCCTGTCACATGGCCATCAGCGCCATCTTAGCTCCCTAAGTCAATATACGGCAAACATTTAAATGGATATGTGGGAGATGTTTTGGGGCCTTCCGGAGTGGAATTGAGTTAACCCAATTACTTTACCTGCTAATTCTAATATTCGACTAACTCTAGATGTGGCCAAGAACAGGATTAAAGTTATCAAGGCGAGTGTACACGGATAACTTTAACCTTAACCAGCTATAATTTAAAAAATAAATAGAGCCAGTTAAGTGGCTGAAGATAAAATAAATACAGGTGATTGGGCCTAGTGACCCGATTCTCCCCACCCCCAGCTAGTGCCAGGCCAAGTTCCCTACCCTCATTCAAGATCCGCAAAAGATTTTATCAAAGTTGAAGGGTTATGCCGATGGCAGCCTGCCCCCCACCCATGGTTTGGGACAAAACATTTCTGGCCTCCTTCTCATCTTTATTCCCCCTCCCCCTTCCCAGCAGTCTCACGCCAAACCTAAACTTTGATTCAATCCCCCCCCAGTCCCCAACCAGCATTACCTTCTGCTCTACTTGAGCCTCACCGAATTGCCGTCAATGTTTCCTAACGGCCCAAGAATGCTGCCGCCATGTCAACCGTTCCTAATGTCCAGAAGGGCCGATGTTCGTCCTGCTGCTGCTGCTACAGTACTGCACTACTGCTGCTGCCTCATCTCTTGCCTAGTGCTCGGTCTTCTGCTCTGCACGGGTGGCCCAATGCAGCCAGCAGCGCAGCATGGGGCTGAAGATAGGACCTTGACTCCGGCCAAGGCAAGGTCCTTCTTTCTGTCCCATGCTGTGCTGCTGCTGCTAATGGGCATGGTCTGCTGGCAGTGCTGTCCCCATTGGCCCCTGCTGAAGAAAAACATAAGAAAAAGAAAAATGAATTCGGAGCAGTGTTTTCAGTGAATCCCCTGAATTCCCTGATCACATTCCACTGCTTTTTTTTTTCTTTCAAACTCTGTTGCTAACATTAGTATTGTACAATCAGACACCTTTAAACACCTCACAGACAAGAAAAATAAACACTCCTTGTGCAGTTACACAAACAGTTGTAACAGAGAATCAATGAAACCTTCAGAACACAAGGACATAGAAAGCAGGTAAAAAAAAAACTTAGCAGGTATCAGAGCATGTATCACCCAGGCCTACTAATAACACATTTTTATCAACATAATTCATAAATGGAGACCACATACAATGGAAAGAAACTAAGCTGGCTTTGACCAAAAGGTGAGATACTTCTTTTCCACTACTTGGCACATGTTAGAGCCCTGTAAGTGTAAACTGCCTTCAGAGTAGGGTCCCTCCCTCTGTGGTGCTGCAGGTGGATAAAATGAAAGTAAGTAGGGACGCATTTGTGAAAGCCCTGTTTCCTGCCAGGTTTACTGTGATCCATGGATAGAACTCACCCAGTCAATCCCCCAGGGGTAAGGAAGGAAAGCAGGGATACAAGTTTAGAAAAGTCCTATCTGAGGATGATTGTTAAGAGAAGCTCTGAGTCTGTAATGAATGATTCTGAGATGCTGGATTTAACAATTTTAAGGAGGTAAGGGAAATAAAATCAGCTGACAATTTAAAACATGATTAAGTTCACTTTTCATGAAAGGCTTTTTCTCAGAAGCTTAAAATACATGTAAAACTTAGGTATACTTAATTAAATTATTTAGGATATTATTAACAATTATATTCTTTTCTTTTTAGAAACCACTATAGGAAACAGATAAGTACTGTGTTTCTATTTCTCTTTACGCTGCACTGTTGCTGAGTTCTTCTTTCAAGTTTAGGTTAGAGAAATGAATTCTTGGTGCTGCCTTTGTCTTTTACAGGCTCTTCTCTTTTAAGGAGTTCCTTAAGGTAAGTATTTTCTGTGTCCCAGCTTTTTTCTCAGATTCTCCCTCTTTGCCTGGTTTACTATTGTGTACACTAAAGCTTTTAAGGTCTGTCCAGACTTTACGCGTATAGAAATGAGCATATATGCATGCAAGTAGCCTCTACTCGCATATTCCATATTTTATATGCGCATAAAAAAGGGGTGGTCTGGGGCGTTCTGGGGCAGGGCCAACACTTTCCCACTTTACGTTCCTATTTTAAAAGACAAATGCACGTAGATTTGCCAACATACTCGCATATTATTGTACCTGCTAATTATCTGGCATAGTAAGCGACTTTATTGTGTGGTACTGACTGGGTGGGAATTCTGCGTGACCTGGGCGAAGTTCAGCCTGAAGATCCAGGAAGGGCTCGATGACTCAGAGGGGGACTGATGAACTGGTGGACTAATCATTGGTAAACTGGTTAATTTATTTTACACTAGCATGTTTTAAAATTGTCCTACTTACATGTATAAATTGGGAGGGAGTCAGTTGGACTATTAGATGATCAAGGGGTAAAAGGGGCACAAAGGTAGGACAAGGCCATAGAGAAGAGATTAAATTCATTCTTTACGTTGGTCTTTACAGAGGAAGATATAAGGCAGAAACCAATAGAGATGAGCTTCGTTTTTCTGGCTCGGGTCAGGTTTCGGTTCGGGTGCTTCGTGGGAAAACTCGTTTTCCCACGGATCGTTTTCTGCCAAAAACGAAACTGGAACCCGAACCCGAAACCGGAAAAATGAATAAAAAACAAAACAAAACACGAATCGGGAAAAAAACCCACCCCAACCCTTAAATTTTACTTTCTTACACCCCCCACCATCCCGATCCCTCCCCAAGACTTACTAAAAGTCCCTGGTGGTCCAGCGGGGTCTTGTGAGCGCTATCTCCCTCCATGCTGTCAGGCTTTCGGGCCTGATATGACTCAAAATGGCAAGTCTTGGGGGGGGGGGACTCCTGACCTCCCCAAGACTTGCCAAAAGTCCCTGGTGGTCCAGCGGGGGTCCGGAGCAATCTCCTGCACTCGAGCCATCGGCTGCCAGTTTTCAAAATGGTGCCAATAGCCTTGCCATTGGTCAGCCCCTGTCACATGTTCCTACCATGTGACAGGGGCTGACCAATGACACCAGTAGCACCTGTGACATCGTAAGGGCAAGGCTATTGGTGCCATTTTGAATACTGGCAGCCGACAGCCTGAGTGCAGGAGATCACTCCGGATCCCCCTGGACCACCAGGGACTTTTGGCAAGTCTTGGGGAGGTCAAGAGTTCTCCCCCAAGACTTGCCAAAAGTCCCTTGAGGTCCAGCGGGCTACCGGTGCCATTGGTCAGCCCCTGTCACATGCTCATGTGACAGGGGCTGACCAATGGCACCAGTAGCCCCTGTGACATCATAAGGGCAAGGCTATCAGCGCCATTTTGAGACATAGCAGGCCCAACAGCATGGAAGGAGAGATCGCTCGCGGTACCCTGCTAGACCACCAGGGACTTTTAGTAAGTCTTGGGGAGGGATCGGGATGGTGTGTGTGTGTGGGGGGGGGGGGGGTGTAAGAAAGTAAAATTTAAGGGTTGGGGTATTTTTTTTTTTTTAAATAAATGTGCCCCTCCCCCTGCACTAACCCGAAAAACGAATTTTCCCCGAAGCTCGGGGAAAATCCTTTTCATGGTTCAGGTCCCCCCAAACCACAACGAATTAGGCAATTTCATTGAAATTGCCTAATTCGTGATAAACGAATGCACATCTCTAGAAACCAATCAAACAATAAGGGTTGAAGTCCTGATCCACAGCAAAGCATATTCACAAAAGTTCAGGAAACAAATCTCAGAGTCCAGTAGTTTCACTGTTCAAAAATATAACTTTGAATTTTTCTATGAAACTATATAAACAACAGTCAGGTAAAACTGACAGCTTCCCCCCCCCCCCCCCCCTTTTTTTTTTTTTAAGCCTGTTTGAATTTTTCTATAAAACTATATAAAGTTATATTTTTGAACAACAAAACTGGTGGATTTATTTCCAGGCAGAAACCAATGCCAGGACTGAACTTCACGATCTGGGTAAACAAGCGTGGGGGTAGCTTGCTTATTACGGTGGTTACTACCCTAAACCAATTAAGCCTGATACATCACTTTGAATGCAAATACAGCATTGCTATCTGCTTCAACAGCAGGGGGAAATGTAGAAAAGATAATTCACATTCAGTCAACAACCAACAAGGAGTGAACTTCACAATCTGGGTAAAAAAAATAAGAGTGGGGTAGCTTGCTTATTTCGGCGGTTTCTACCCTAAACCAATTAAGCCTGATACATCACTTTGAATGCATATATAGTGTTGCTCTCTGCTTCAACGGCAGGGGGAAATGTGGAAAAGAGGATTTACATTCAGACAACATCCAACAAGGCATTGATCTGTGCAGTCGGGGTAAACAAGCATCGAGGTAACTTGCTTGATGCGGCAGTTACTACCCTTAACCATTAAGGCTTATGCTCACCTTTCATGAAACTCCAACATTACTCTCTGCATCAGTGACAGGGGATGGCAGGAAATTTGAATCAAACAGTTACCAACAAGGGCATCTTCTTTGGCTGGCAGGATTTAGGCTTCCTGCCAGCTTGTTGCTTCTGGGGCATGTCTTTGACTGGCAGAGCTTAGGCTTCCTGGTGGTCCACTGCTATGGAGGCACATCTTCTGTGGCCAGCAGAGCTTGGGCTCCATGCTGACCCACGCCTCCTAAGGTGCCTCATCTTCACCTGGCACCTCTGTCCAGACTGCTGCTCCTAACTCCTAGCACTGGTACCTTCCTCCTTCTGGCTTCTGGACAATTTCCCAAATATCCATACTGTCCAGAGAAAATCCAAACAGTTGGTGACAGTTGGTAACTCTGGTTTAATGTTATCCAGTTACAGTTGGCCAGATACCTTTAATTGGGGATGTGCAATGGAATACTTATTCCTCTAAATATTTGAAACAAATTATCCAGCTATCTATAGCCGGATGACTTGCCTGCTCAGTGACTTACTGAATACTGATCTTCAAGCTTTTAGCTTTTCTTGCACATTGTTTCATGTATTGCAAAACATTTCATGCAGAAATCTATTTTGCAAAAAAATATTTGATTTTAGTACAGAGATTCCAAAACCTGTCCTGGAACACCCCATCTAGTCAGGTTTTCAGGATGTCCGCAGTTAATTTGCATGAGATAAATTTGATTGCACTACCTCCATAGCATGCAAATTTCATCTCATGCATATTCATTATGGACATCCTGAAAACCTGACTGGCTGGGCATCCTCCAGGACAGGTTTGGGAACCCCTGCTTTAGTACATTGGCCTCTAAGTGATTAATACAATTATGAACCTCATTTCTCTCTTGTCCTTACCAGAAAAAGATGAGCATATTCTTTCTGGTCTGCCATCACATTCCCAAGGCAGATCTCCCTTTTCTTCAATGTTTTTCTTCCCAAACTTTCTTCTCTTCTCACTTTTTCCATTAACTTCCTTTTGTCCCTTCTTCATCTCTAGCTTCCTATCTTTTCTCTTTTAATTTCTTGCATTTCTCTGTGTCCCTCTATATACAAAGTACTAATTCATTCATCTACTAATAAAATTAAAACTATTTTAACAAGAATGTATGTTGTATTATAATTACTTTTAAACATATAATTCATTAAACAAAATGTACATGTATCAAGTTATAATAAAATTGTATACAAATATAAATACATTTCTTGTGTAAGCCAGTAGGCACTTATGAAAGCTTGTTCTGTAAATAAAATGTGTTCTTTAAAGAATTAAATCCTACCAATAACCTAAAAAGTGCACAAAGTTTGTGATTGTGTCTGACATCTGAAACTTTTATCAAAAAGAGCAACAAATAGTACTATTAAACCACTTTGGTTGTCTGCTAACTACAGATCATTTGCAGGCTGGGGAGAATATGGGAAAGGAATAAATAGTCAGAATTCATATTTAAGGATGTAACTTTTTAAAACACTTAAGAGTGGTGCTGGACACAAAGCCATTTCATAAATCCAAGTCCTCTGAAATGTAATGACTCAGATTTTCTGAGTTAAAGACTTCTTAGGCTTTGACTTTATCATTGTCTTTAAAGTCAGTGCATGATGAAACAGTTTATGAGCACAATTGCCCAACAGCATGGTGGCACAACATTGGGAGGGTAAACTGATAAAAAAAAAATGTAGTGGCTCACCAGGATAAAAGGCTGATACTACAGTAGCACCATGGCACACTGATGTGTTTATGTGACAGTATGATGGTGGAACACCACAACAGTGCACCCCCACAAAGCCATGATAGTACAGCAGCAACTTCTTATGATGTGATTGACAGCACGCTTTTCCTCACCGCTGACATTTATATGATCAGTGAAGATAGATCCTTGACAGTCAGCATGTAATTGGTTGAGCATTACCCGAACAGCACTGCAGCCTGAGACAGGATGGAATAACAATTCATAGCAGCCTGCTATTTGATTGCCTTTTATCAAGTGGTCAGCTTCTATATACAGAGCCCTGTGTACACTGGATCTTGGAAGCAAGGGAAAAAGAAAAAGGTACACTTTGAAGACAAACGATGAATTTGGATTTCCTCATCAAAATGGCCATTAATTTTTGGCAGCAAATGTATTTGGACACATCTAAGTTAACTTTTGTGCAATGTTTTAGTTTGCATTGGCAACATATTGGAGTTACCAATTGCTTTACTGATATAAACTTGCATCGAGCCATCTTGAAATCAGAGGGATGAAACATTGAAAGCATAAAAAAAAATGAAAAAACATATATGGGTTTTTAAAATTTAATTTCTCCAGTGGTTCATTCATTTAATCTGGCTGCACAGTGATGGATGTATTAATAATATGAATTTAACCTGCCCTACTCATCTAAATTGAAGAAATTACTTTGATTAGCTGACTTTCAAAAAGTAATATTTTAAGCATGCACAAGAGTATAAAAAATTGGTTGAGTGACAAACGATGATGGTAAATGAGTTCAGTCCGAGGAAAAAGGGCAATTAGTGCAGTGCCTCAGGGATTAGTTCTTGAGTCAGTTCTGTTCAATTTTCTGTGAACGATATTGCTGAGGGTTTAAAAGGAGAATGTTTTCCTTTTTACAGTTAACTTTAAGATCTGCAATTGAGTGGGCACTCCTGAGGTAGCAGACAGAATGAGAAGTTACTTGGGAAAATTCAAGGAATGATTAATGGCTTGGCAGTTTAGATTCAATGCAATATCATGCAACTGGGATGCAAAACTCTGAGGCAGCAGTACATGGTTTAGGGGAGGGATACTGATGTGCACAGATCAGGAGAGAGATTTTGGTGTGATCATGTCTGATGATCTCCAGGAAGTGATAAGATGGTGGTCAGATCCAAATGGATACTAGGGTGCACAGGGAGAAGTATAACCATAGAAAAGGAGGTGTTGCCTTATAATTTGTTGATATATTAGTTTTTAAATTATTATTAAGGATGACGAATTGTATTATGTCTTGGCATTCTTTGCCACAGAGAAGTGCTGTGTCAGCAAAGAGATTTTGTTTGATATTCCCCTAAGTATGATTTTCAACATGCTTGGTGACTTTTGCATTATTCACATGGCTGCTTTTTAAAACTACTATTTTTAACAATATTTTATGGCTCACAACTTTAGGGTTGTTAGTTAAAAACCAGGTTGTCTAGTGAAATAAGAGCTCTGTTAGCTTATTGGCAAATCTATTATTCAAATCAGTGCTTTCAACATGAAGATATTTAGTTAGATTTTGCTGGCTGCTTGTTGTATATGAGAGAAGGCTTTCTGAATTTTTATGAATTAGTTTAGATCAGCAAATAAGGGACTCCTAAAAACACCACCAACACACTCAAATCAACTCACCTCAACCCAAAAAAGAACAATCTCCCTTGGTAGCCCAAAACTTTGGAACTCCCTACCGACTGAGCTCAGAACTCAAGAAAACCTAAAAACCTTCAAAAAGGAGTTACAAAAGTGGTTGTTCAACAAAGCATACCAACTCACCCAATGAACAACACAACATCCTTGCCATCTAATCCAACCTCATGAATAAGTAAATGAAATTCATCACATCTAGGTTTTCATAAATAAGAAATGAAACAAAAAACTGAACTAAATCCTTAAGAACATAAGAACATAAGAAAATGCCATACTGGGTCAGACCAAGGGTCCATCAAGCCCAGCATCCTGTTTCCAACAGTGGCCAATCCAGGCCATAAGAACCTGGCAAGTACCCAAAAACTAAGTCTATTCCATGTAACCATTGCTAATGGCAGTGGCTATTCTCTAAGTGAACTTAATAGCAGGTAATGGACTTCTCCTCCAAGAACTTATCCAATCCTTTTTTAAACACAGCTATATTAACTGCACTAACACATCCTCCGGCAACAAATTCCAGAGTCTAATTGTGCGTTGAGTAAAAAAGAACTTTCTCCGATTGGTTTTAAATGTGCCCCATGCTAACTTCATGGAGTGCCCCCTAGTCTTTCAACTATCCGAAAGAGTAAATAATCGATTCACATCTACCCGTTCTAGACCTCTCATGATTTTAAACACCTCTATCATATCCCCCCTCAGTCGTCTCTTCTCCAAGCTGAAAAGTCCTAACCTCTTTAGTCTTTCCTCATAGGAGAGTTGTTCCATTCCCCTTATCATTTTGGTAGCCCTTCTCTGTACCTTCTCCATCGCAACTACATCCTTTTTGAGATGCGGCTACCAGAATTGCACACAGTATTCAAGGTGCGGTCTCACCATGGAGCGATACAGAGGCATTATGACATCTTCCATTTTATTCACCATTCCCTTTCTAATAATTCCCAACATTCTGTTTGCTTTTTTGACTGCCGCAGCACACTGTACCGATGATTTCAATATTTATTTATTTAACAGTTTTTTTTATACCGACCTTCATAGTAAATTACCATATCGGATCGGTTTACAGTTTAACAAAGGGAAAAACTAGAGTAACAAATTCAAGTAAACGAAAGATAACAACAAGTAGGAATAAGTCAAAGTTACAATCAACAGGGGGAGAGAACTTGGAAGCTTGCAACAAGCTGGAAAGAAGATAGGCCGGTAAAAGAGATTTTACCATAGAGTGTACAAGTTAAAAACTTAAGGACGGTGCTTTAACCTGAATATCTCAGAGTCCATTTATTTTCTTTGAGAAATATGTTATCCACTATGACACCTAGATCTCTTTCTTGGGTTGTAGCACCTAATATGGAACCCAACATTGTGTAATTATAGCATGGGTTATCTTTCCCTATATGCATCACCTTGCACTTATCCACATTAAATTTCATCTGCCATTTGGATGCCCAATTTTCCAGTCTCACAAGGTCTTCCTGCAATTTATCACAATCTGCTTGTGATTTAACTACTCTGAACAATTTTGTGTCATCTGCAAATCTGATTATCTCACTTGTCGTATTTCTTTCCAGATCATTTATAAATATATTGAAAAGTAAGGGTCCCAATACAGATACCTGAGGCACTCCACTGTCCACTCCCTTCCACTGAGAAAATTGCCCATTTAATCCTACTCTCTGTTTTCTGTCTTTTAGCCAGTTTGCAATCCACGAAAGGACATCGCCACCTATCCCATGACTTTTTACTTTTCCTAGAAGCCTCTCATGAGGAACTTTGTCAAACGCCTTCTGAAAATCCAAGTATACTATATCTACCGGTTCACCTTTATCCACATGTTTATTAACTCCTTCAAAAAAGTGAAGCAGATTTGTGAGGCAAGACTTGCCCTGGGTAAAGCCATGCTGACTTTGTTCCATTAAACCATGTCTTTCTATATGTTCTGTGATTTTGATGTTTAGAACACTTTCCACTATTTTTCCTGGCACTGAAGTCAGGCTAACCGGTCTGTAGTTTCCCGGATCGCCCCCTGGAGCCCTTCCACATGTTATCCCCTATGCTTAATAACAATTTGTAATTTGCATCCCTTGTTTAACCCCCCTTATCCCTGTAACCTTAGGGGTAGATTTTAAATACTTGCGCGATCGCGTACTTTTTGTTCGCGCACCAAGTGCGAACAAAACGTACGCTGGATTTTATAAGATATGCGCGTAGCCATCATCGCCACTAACTAATCAAGCTTGATATTTCACTTGGATGCAGCTCCATCACTGCTCTCTACATCAATGGTGGGGGTGGAAGGGAAATAGAACCAAAGAGCTAAGAGAAACAGATAAGTATGAAAAAAAAAATGTGTGAAGCTTGCTGGGCAGACTGGATAGGCCGTTTGGTCTTCTTCTGCCGTCATTTCTATGTTTCTATGTTTCTATGTTAGCCGCACGTATCTTATAAAATCCGGGGTCGGCGCACACAAGGGGGTGCACACTTGTGCAACCTGTGCGCGCCGAGCCCAGCGTGCGCTGCCTGTTGCCTCCGAGGCCGCTCCGATTTCGGAGTGGCCTTGGAGGGAACTTTTCTTCGCCCTCCCCCCACCTTCCCCTCCCTTCCCCTACCTAACCCACCCCCCCGGCCCTATCTAAACCCCCCCTTACCTTTGTCGGCAAAGTTACGCCTGCTCAAAGCAGGCGTAACTTTGTGCGCATCGCCGGCAGCCCCGCTCCATCCTCCGGTCCCTGGGGTTGGTCCAGAGGCCTCGACCACACCCCCGGGCCGGCGCCACGCCCCCAGGCCCGCCCCCAAAATGCCGCAGCACGCCCCCAAAACACCGCGTTGTTTCGGGAATGCCCCCGGACACGCCCCCTCCCACCCCTTTTCGAAAGCCCCGGGACTTACACGCGTCCCGGGGCTTTACGCGTGCCGGTGGCCTATGCAAAATAGGTGCGCCGGCGCGAGCGGGCCTTTTAAAATCCGCCCCTTATTTTGTAAACCGTTATGATGACGTTATTTTGACGTTTCCGAATGATGGTATATAAAACTCATTAAATAAAAATAAATAAATAGTTTGATTTAAATAAAGTTTTTTAAAATTTTATATTGATTTTGGAGTGTTTGTTAACAGTCTAGTCATGATTACTTTTTGAACCACTGTTCCTTATGAATATCTTAGAGGCATGCTTATATGAACTGGCCATTTTTCTCTCTATTTTTAAATTTAATTTATTAGTCTAGATCCTTAATATAACGTTTTGATTTAATTTTTTCCTAAAGAATATCAGGTAACTCTTATCTCTAATTTTTTGCATTGGTTTGTTGGGTCTCTTTTTCAGTGATCCTGTGTAATGTGCTGTTTTCTCCAAGAGAAGATCTATACCAGGGATCCCCAAACTATAGCTGCATCTGTCTCTCTAGCTGAGTCCCTCCTGAAATATGGCTGTGTTGGGGGACCACAGGGCTTGAAATATGAATTGAGCATAGCAATGTATTTTATGAATTGCTGGTTGTGATATATTTATTCAATTGGATACCTGCTGGATCTACATTAAAAATGTTTATGAAAAAAGAATTCTGGTTATATTATGAGCTCCTTCTTTATGAGTGGACACTATGTATTTGAAAATATAACCCTCACACTTCCTTCTTAGGTGATCTATATACCTATGTGAGATTTCGAGATCCACCTGGTGACTTTGCTATCTCCGTAACATCATAGTTGCCATGTTACAGTGTTAAATGAGCTCTTCCCAGTGGACAATTTTTTAGATTGAGATGTTTGTGCTTTTCTACAATGAAGTTCAAAAAGAGAGCCATTGAGATGCAGGCAAGATTTTTTAGCAGATGCTACTATCCCAGCAGGATAGTATGGACTGCATACAAATGTTCATCCTTTTCTCACAGAACCCATTTATTAGGATATTATAATAACAAAAGGAAAAGAAAAAAAGACAGAATGACATGTGTACTTCCATTTTCTGGACTTGTTACAGGCATTAGAAAATCCATTTCCTGACACTAGCATGTACTTCAGTTACATCCCCGTTTTGTGAACACCCCATGCATTGTCTGGGGCAGGATTTCAAAATGGGCTGGCTTTGCAAAGCCATAACACACAGTTATGATTTTTTCACAAATTATGCCAGGGGAAGTAGGAGTAGGAGTAAGGTCAGGGGGAGAAGTAGAGACAGGCAGGACAGAAGGGATAGGAGGGTGGGGGAGGGGGAAGGGGTTGGGCAGGAAAGACTGGTGGGAGGAGTATGGCAGCATAGGGTTAGACAGACAGGGCAGATGGGAAGGGATGCCACCCTGCAGCATGGAGCCAGCACTTGCAGAAGATACGGGGTGGTATCTCTTCTCATCTCCTGCAAGTGCTGGCTCCAAGCTGCTCCTTTTCATCCTGAGCCTCCTGCCTCCAAGTTGCTCCTTCTCATCTTGGGCCTCCTGCCTCCAAGCTGCTCCTTCTCATCCTGAGCCTCCTGCCTCTAAGCTGCTCCTTCTTGTTCTGAACCTCCTGCCTCCAAGCTGCTCTTTCTCGTCCTGAGCCTCCTGCCTCCAAGCTGCTCCTTCTCGTCCTGAGCCTCCTGCCTCCAAGCTGCTCTTTCTCGTCCTGAGCCTCCTGCCTCCAAGCTGCTCCTTCTCGTCCTGAGCCTCCTGCCTCCAAGCTGCTCTTTCTCGTCCTGAGCCTCCTGCCTCCAAGCTGCTCCTTCTCGTCCTGAGCCTCCTGCCTCCAAGCTGCTCCTTCTCGTCTTGGGCCTCCTGCCTCCAAACTGCTCTGTCTTCTGCTCCTGCAATGCTGATGGCTCAGTCTGCAGTCTGATTCCTGCTGTGAACATGCTGAACTGTTTGCTTGTTCTCGTGTTGCGTATATGCTAAACTGTTTGCTGTTTGTCCTGCTGCCTACATACTGAGCTGTGCTGGCCTGGCCCTTTGGCTGTCGTCTTTGAGTGCACACTTTGAACATGCACCGTGTGGGGCTTTTACTCACATGTTGCTGGTCTGGCCCATTGGCTGACCTTTTTGAGTGCACTCTTTCAACGTGCACTGTGTGAGGCCTTTGCTATACTTTTGCTGGCCTGGCCCTTTGGCTGTCCTTTTGAGTGCCAACGGAGCTCACTGTTAACCTGCCCTTGGACACGCGTTTTCCCTTACCCCTTATTCAGTAAGGGGCGGAAAACTCGCGTCCAACCCGCGGTACCTAATAGCGCCCTCAACATGCAAATGCATGTTGAAGGCCCTATTAGGTATGCCTGCGTGATACAGTAAGTAAAATGTGCAGCCAAGCCGCACATTTTACTTTAAGATATTAGCGCCTACCCAAAGGTAGGCGCAAGTTTCTGCCGGCACCGGGAAAGTGCACAGAAAAGCAGAAAAACTGCTTTTCTGTGCACCCTCTGACTTAATATCATAGCGATATTAAGTCAGAGGTCCTGAAGGGTGTAAAAAGTAAAAAAAGAAAAAAAAATTTAAATTGGGCCGGCAGCTGTCAGGCCGAAAACCGGATGCTCAATTTTGCCGGCGTCCGGATTCCGAGCCCGTGGCTGTCAGCGGGCTCGAGAACTGATGCCGGCAAAATTAAGTGTCGGCTGTCAAACCCGCTGACAGCTGCCGCTCTGGGTCAAAAGGAGGCGCTAGGGACACGCTAGTGTCCCTAGCACCTCCTTTTCCCATTTCTACTGCACCACCTAATTTACATACTGAATCACGCGCACTGGCGAGTGGCCGGTGTGCGCGCCGGGAGAGCGGGCGTACATCCGCTG
Source organism: Rhinatrema bivittatum (assembly GCF_901001135.1). NCBI lineage: Eukaryota > Metazoa > Chordata > Amphibia > Gymnophiona > Rhinatrematidae > Rhinatrema > Rhinatrema bivittatum. Next base: position 52,584 of record NW_021820930.1, on the reverse strand, counting down.
TCCCGCGTTTTTACTGAATCGGCCAGTATCTGTGGTATTAACATGTACACACATTTTAGTGCTTTTTGTAGCTTTTACTTGACAGCTATACTTTACTTTTAGGGGTGCCACTTCCTCTTTCAGGGGCCTATTTACTCAAGGAATTTTCTTAGTATGTTTCAATGGGAAAAATGCTTAGTAAATATCCCCCATTGTAATTGGTTGCAATCATCATTCTGCATTAAGAATAACATGCAATACCTGTATATGTCATGATGGTCTTTGTATATATTAGAGATGTGCTTCGTAAAATATTTGTGTCGGGCTTCGTTTCAGGGCCCCCCCGCAAGAATTTTGTTTTTCCCGTGGTTTGGGTATTTTTTTTCGGGGGCCCCAATTTTCGGGTTAGTGCACACTATCGGGAGTTAGCGCACGCTAACTCAAAAATGAATTTTTTCCGAAATTTCAGAAAAAATTCAATCATTTTTCGGTTCTCCCAAACCATTCCGAATTAGGCAATTTCGTTGACATTACCTAATTTTGGAAAAACGATTGCACACCCCTAGTATATATTACTGTTCAGGTTAACACAGAATTGTTAATTCAGAATTGTTGAATTTCAAGCGATGCACTACCTGTGTTCGTTAATAAAGTGCTCACTGTTTGAAAAGCTTAACTTTTTGGTGATATTTAATTGTCTGGTTTTTACTCTGTCTGGTAGGTATGGGTAAAGGTTTGATGTCAACATTACCTTGCACACTCCAATGCTTTTGACACAGAAAAACTGTGCATTTATGGAGCAAGCAAGACCCTAATGACTCTGGCATTATAAGGAAAGCTCAGTGTATGTTGTTTAAGAAGACATGCAGAGGTAACGAAGACCCTTACTTTGGAATTTCACTATTGCCTCTTGTTGGCTTTTTCAAATACCGTTAGATTACTTCTACCCTCATGGCCCTTTTTGTGACCAGCCCTGTACCTTAAAAAGCTGCACATGATATAGTGTGCATGTATAGCCTGTGTGGTGTAATGGTTGAATGTACAGTGTGCATGACCCAGCGTGTTCTTTTCTGTCCACTTAGTTCAGCCAGGAGTGCAAGGGTATGTGACCACATAAGTTTTTAGCTTACACTGTAAACCGTCAAAGTTGTGTACTTTGTTTGTGTTCCTAAGAAGGCATGTCCTATGTGGTGAAAAGGTCGCACGTGTATACATTGTTATAGGCAATGTTGCTAGCAAGTTGCCCAGAAATGGCATGCACAGAATTACTTAGTACTATTGCCACTCAATTTAGCATTTCCATGTGTTTTCTGAATTCCTTGTTTCCCCCCAGTGATTGGTGTTTTGCCATGGCTTAATCGGTTGGAAATATGCGTGCATGCAGCTATGTGTCATGTGAATATGTTTTTACACATAGGAGCATGCATACTTCCTGACGATGAAGGCACACCCAAACACTGTTTCCTGGGGGCAAAACAAAGATTGGTATGAAGACATGCAAATGCTCTTTTACTCCCACTAGGACTTACTAAGTGTGTGCATGGAATGTATACACAAATTCCTTGCAACATTGCCAGTTGTAATTTAACATTAGCCCACATCCTTACTGGTGTTAGGGTTCGTACACACTCTCAGGTGCTGCTTTGAAAGTAGAGCTACTAACATATGCTGTAAAATGTGCATGGCTAATCCGCAGAAGTCCTAGAAGGCTGTTCAAGGTGGTGGGTATCAGCATGCCCTACACAGTATGGGTGATACCCTGGTACTGTTCTAGTTTTGGTATATGTATGCAATGTGAAAGGAGAGCCTAAAATTACATGTAATATAATGGCCCCCAAGGCAGGACAGTAGATGCATGGCAGGCTGTCTGCGGAAGTCTGCCTTGAGCATAGCCCCAGCAGCACGTCTCCTTGTCCTGTGCTCTCCACCTCTGCAGATGGTGTACCACACAGCAATCAGTCAATCCTCGTCATAGAGCAGCTGAGTCTGTGTTCCATGATGCACCAAGTACACAGAAAATACTACATTTGCATACTGAACACGTGACGCTCCTACAGTGTCCAATAAACAGTGGTCCATGTGTTGGTACGTAGGTATAGGTGCAACACGTAGGTAGCCACAGTAAAGGTACTATCTTTAAAAAGGGCCGATAGACATCAGATATTCACTTCCTTCATGTACACAGCACAGACAGAGTGTTCAAAAAGGTGGCCTGGTGTGTCTACCTGTATGTCAACTATGCATGAAATTAAATAGTGATAGATGGAAAGACATAATACATACACAAAGATGGAGCTCAGTAATAGGATGTTCCCCATGCTTGTATGAGAAGTGAAGGCTGCCAGGATGTACCAACCCCACCCACCCACCCACACACAGAAAGCCATGCACTGTGAATTCTATGTACATGCTGTGTGTTTAGCTGCATGATGGTATACACTCATATGAATCATGCCTATCGTGCAAGCAGAACCTACTCATTAAGTGCCTGTTCCATGCAGCACATCATTACAATGAAAGTCCATATTTTTGGCTGTCACAAACACCCTCCATGACTTGCCAAGGGTCTGTGGAATGCGTCATTGTGGGTAGGCAGGACAGCCGCTAACCATGGCGTTATGTGCCTACTCCAATGAGTTCCAGGAAACACAGCGCACCGTGAGTCAGTGGAAGGTGAGAGAAACATCAAAAAATGCAGTATACATTTTAACTTATCCAGCATACTACATGTGTCACCATGCCCACCTGTACACCTCTGACTATCAATAAACAGTACATCTATACTGTGACAGTAATTGCTTCTAAAGACGGCTTACAGTTGTAAGCCCATTCGTACCATGAAGGACTGTCACATGCACACCCTCTCCAGAAGATTACCACTCCATTAAAGTTCTGCCAAACCTGACCGTTGGCAATTGTGCTACACACAGTGGCTGGTAATGTATTTTGCAATTGAGGTGCTACGGACCAAGCTACAAATAGTGTGCAGTCACACAGCTAGAAAGCTAAGCCCACACAGAATGTCTACCAACGAGTCCACTTTTGTTACCATAGTGCTACGGACCAAGCTACAAATAGTGTGCAGTCACACAGCTAGAAAGCTAAGCCCACACAGAACGTCTGCCAACGAGGGCCACTTTTGTTACCATCAAGAACTACATGCTGATGTCCCTGTACATACACAGTAGCAAGCCCTATGTTCCAGCAATGCTTGACAGTAAATGAAAAGCAGGTGTGAGTCAGGTTCCGGTTACATGTCAGGAGTTGGTGTGACTCCTTCCTCCACAAACGATATGTCTACACACCCAGAGGAAACACTTCTGTTCTGTGACTGCCATATATCATCCCTACTTACTGGAAGATTGTGACCTGGGCCCTAGAATGGATTACGTGGCACTAACAGACGGCTTGTCAAGATGCCTACACATAAAGAAAATAATAAAGCATGGTTATCACATCACGTGTCCAAACTGTAGCCTTATACAATAAGTACGGAATGACGGTTAGAATGGAAGCTGCGTGTGCACTCAGAACCTGTTCCCCTGACCGCAAATGTCACCAGAGCATGCAATACACATAAAACTGCATGGACTGTGTTGGACCATAGCAGGGCACCTCACTAATGTAAAGTACTAATGTGTAACAGGAGTTCATGGTCAGCCTACAGCATACCAACTGAGCTGTTTAGCAGTACACAGATGTCCTCACACGCATGTCCATCAGGAATGCCACAAAAACATTAAAGAATGGAAAAGAAAGCTGTGATTTTGGTTCCGTAGTATATGCTAAGCTTTTTGCACAGTTGTTCTCACCTATGTGTTTACAGGGCCTCCGAAAGAACAGCTGCACTGTGAACAGTGGTAGGTCTTGGTTAATACTGCACATAATGCTTATGTGTAGGGAACAAACATATGTGCAGAATGCAGGAACACATGACTATCAGTGACACATTACCCAGTATAATGTTCCAGAAACCTGCCAACTGCAGATGACAATGACCCTATGTGTGACAGGGAAGTTAAAGGTATCTAAACCCCTGGCCTGGATGATGTCAACGGTTTAAGAGGAAAGATATAGCTGCAGTAACAGTGGTTATGAACTGAACAGCCACAGTGCCATATTACTGAAGATGTGAAAGCAGGACAGTAGCATATGCACTCTCCTGCCTTCACTCACCTGCGAGTGCATAATCTTGGATCTTTCACAAAAGGTGATGCCAGCAACATAACATCACGGAAGCCAAGACCCTCTCTTGTGATACTTTTCCACACTTGATGTACCACAGTGCATGCATGTAGGGTTGCATGCATTGAGGAACGTTTATGCTAAATTTGAAGGAGCTGTGCACATAGGAAAAACACCCCTGCATAGCATTCTCCCTCTCACCCAGGTAGTAATGTGTGATGTGTGCAGTATTGTGGCCGCCTGTCCAGAATGAGAAGTATGGACATGGCTGCTTTTTAATGCCAATGGCAGCAACATCAACACTCTCTATACCTGCTGGCATAGGAGTTAGACGATGGCTGCATGTACATATGCAGCAAATTGGTGTGCAGTTCAAAATAGTAAGCTCACTGTTTTCATAATCTACCATTGGTGACTGATTGTTGTGGTAATGTCCTTCTGACATAAACCGCAGCCATTATAGAGGGACTACTTCTGGTGCACACCTGTAACAATTCCAAATTAGGGTGTATCAATGGCTATCTGGCAGTACAACTTTTAACTGTGTCCTCTGTACATTGCCATGCACGTTATACCTTCTGTGATTTTTCTAAATGACTGTATAAGTACTGTTCAGGGTGCAGGAGCATGTGGCCCATGAGCAGACTTATGACAGGGTGCCACCCACATGTGAGGATGATATTGAGGGCCACTGTTGACGGTTCTCAGGCCACAATGTGGCAGATATGGTACCGAGTGTAATAGCAGACGTCTCTACATTTCTGTCAATAACAGACACAAGACATGCTGGCAGGCACATGTGTATCATGTAATTCTAACTGTGACAACGTTATTGCAAGTACCCTGTTCAGCTCCATTTCAAACAGAAATCATTAGCATCCATGCGTGTTCCTATGGTACATGATGAGACATACTCAGTCAAGAAGTGATACAAAGACAACTGAGAGCCACTATAGCAGCAGCTAACAGGCCTCAGGTGCATATCCCTTGGAAGGGGAATAGGAAGATGAATCCTATCAGGTAAAGTGTGTCCGTATAAGGTATTGCCGAATCTGGCTGACACTGAGCATGTTCTCCTGGCCTCCAGCAGGGAGACATGGGTGACCCCTTGGCAGATTTCGATGTATGTCAGGGTAAACAAGCATCGGGGTAGCTTGCTTGATGTGGCAGTTACTACCCTTAACCCTTACGATTCACCTTTGATGCAACTCCAACATTACTCTCTGCATCAATGGCAGGGGGTGGCAGGAAATTTGAATCAAACAGTTACCAACAAGGGCCCTGAACTTGGTGGTCGGTGAAACAGATAAGTATGGGAAAATAAGTGTGGGAGCTTGCTGGGCAGACTGGATGGGCCATTTGATCTTTTTCTGCCGTCATTTCTATGTATCTATGTATAGGTAGTCCGTGGCATACAGCCACATTATGGAACTCGCAGCACAGCAAGACAATCTTTGCTACTTTTGGTGGGGCAAACATTAAGGCTCCACCCGTCTTGTCCAAACAGCAAAATTGACTTTTCAGAAGGGCGAAGGTGTGTTCTATGATGTTGTGGGTAGCACTTAAGGCCTCGTTGTATCTCGTCTCTGCCGGCATGTTAGGCAAGTGTATGGGGGTGAGAAGCCAGGGCCTGCAACCATACCCTGAGTCTCTTGCGGCAATGACAGAAGGAAAGCATGAATATTTGTTTTGTTACTGGCAGATATAACTGGCAGACCACAACATCCAGTAAAACTATATAAGCTAGCCAGTACCTTTGCTGATCCGTCAAACCTGATGAGCATTGCCGGAGACCATTTAAGTATTGTTGTTGTTTGCTACATGTTCTGGCAAATTGTATGCAAAAGGAGGTGATCTGTGCATTACAACAGCATCTGATATTACCATTGCAAGTATTGTATGACAGGGCCTCACAACCCAGCAAAGGGTACAGCAGTGTAGGTGCCTGCTAACCTTCCAAGCATACATAAGAGGACAGAAACCTGCTCTACCAGCAAATGGGGTATTTCATGCAGTGGTAGTTATTTTCCATTGTGGAACTCAAGTGTGTGCTGCATTGAAAACTATTAGTCACCCCAGACCCAGGAAATATGGCAGCACTGCAACATGCACTGCAGACTGCTCATGATACAGGTGTGTGTGTAGGTGACAATGTTCCTCACAGATCAGTAACTGCCCACATGTGAATGTGCTACGCCGGCAGTGTACACAGTGCACAGTTTGGATGCACATGACACATTGTAACAGCTGCCAAGGGGAGGATAGGAATGGGGCCTTGTAGGTAATAAATATGTGCTATGTATATAGTGCATTCAGATTTACATTCATGTGGCTTGTATTCTCCCACTAATTTGGCAGCATTTTGAAACTTAGGATAAAGGCATGGCCTTGGATAATATCCTGCATATATAACCCCAAAAGGCAGGTGTTATGCTACCGATCATGTCCTCCCCCACAGCTCACCACTCCCTGTTGGGTGCCATTACTCACATATGGATAAGCATTGATGGATATGGGAAAGAAAAAAGTGTCTTACCTTCAAGCCAAACATCGCCGTACAGGCCAGCCTCAAAATTTTCAAACAGGCCCGATTGCCTAAGTATACAGGAATTATGCGTGGCTACAGGGTACCTTGCCACCACATCCAGGATGCACATTCGAGCATTGCATATCACTTGGACGTTGATGGAGTGAAAGAGCTTTCTGTTGCGGTACATCTCCTCTCTCTGACAGGGTGGTACAATGGCACATGAGTGTAGTCGATAGCTACGATGACATTGAAAAAGTGTGCAAAGGCATAGAAACCTCTCCTCAAGTCCATCAAGTCCTGCCTGTCATGAGGGAATTTTATATATCAATTAATGTGGTCAGTTATAGCTGCACTGACTTGGTCGAAACGGCGTGAGAAAATAGTTTGCAACATTCTTCCCAAAACCCCTACAATGGTTTGGAAGGAGCCGCTTACCATGAAATGGAGGACGGCCAACAGTTTGGTGAGCCCGGGGACAGTGCGTGACCTTGCTGTGATTGGATCCAGATCCCCTTGGATGTCTTCATATAATTCCAGGATTGCCCGAGAGCTGAGACAATACCTGCTAACCACAAAGTCCTCAGGCATGCCCAGCAAGGATGTTCGTGGTGGAAAGATACGCTCCTGTATCTCCCTTTATATGACCAGGCACGTGCATGTCGCTGGGCAAGACCCAGACCCCGCCGCAGTGCAGCCTCTGCATGTGCTGCTGGTACTCCCCTGGGACGTCTTGGTAGTGGCCTTGGGTCCTGTTCCAGTTGTTCATCTTCCACGTGTCGTCATGTGCATCGAGGCTGGCCAGGCATGAAGAATGCATGTACCAGTACAACTGGCACTCACCAAAAGCAGTCAGGAAGCTTGACCTGCTAAAAAGAGCCGTTTTTATTGGTGCAGGAATGCCTGGTAGGTGTGTTTGTATTGATTGCAGTTTTTATCGTGCGCAATACGTGCCACGATAATACCACGGACTGCGATACCATCCGTGATCCGACCCTACCGCCTAGAAAATAAGCGTAGTTATTAGTGGCATTACTAACCTGCGATATTGTGCGACATGTATTGCGCAGCGCGCTACCACCCAAACTCCTCCCATTAGAATATAAAATTAAAGGTTTGCATAAACATTTTGCGATACACTGTTAGCATTTTGCGATATGGCGTATTGCATTTTGATGAATGACACTATTAATCACTTTGAGTTTATCTCAGCACAGAAATTTTAAAAGAGACCACTGCCTTGTTAATTTTTAAGTAACATTTTAATTTTTACAGAGTGGCTATCAAGGTGTGATTAGCTTCTCTGTGAAATAAAACACCCAAGTATATTTTTCCATTCTCCATTTCATTTAACTTGGCAGTTTTCCAATTGTTCTATGGTACAAGGTGCATTTACTCAAAAAGGTTCATACTATACTTACCGTATACCAATTAATTTTATACCCTGAGATCATTCAATAAAAATTATTAATTCTAATAGCTTGGGTATAGAGTTAGCTAATCCGTTATATAAAATGTCATCAGCATGCATATAAGGGCAAACGTACATTCTACAGTTTTGAAAAGTCCATGAGCTAAATTCTTAATAGCCATTGCCCACTGAATTTCTTCTACCAAAAAATCTACTTTAAAAGCATTCTTTTCCGTCTGAGTAAGAACTGGATGCTGCAAACTGTCTAGAATTTGGCCTGTGTCATATAGTCTCCAACTTTTCATAGGAATATACTGTAAATTGGAATAAAAGTATCTAAAATGTTTTACAGTTTTTTTTTTTATCTCTGTGCAATACTTTAACCTGAGCTCAAATTAGCATTTGTATCTTTTCTCTGTTTCTCCTAGCTTAAAGATGCTGTGATAGCAAATGACCACTTTTATTATTAAACGATTAGTACTGAGACTTTTGTGAAAACAGTTTTTTCCATGCCTATTGAACTAGAAGAGGATTATATATTTACATTTTGAGTTTTGCAACTTCATTAGCAGAATATCCATTCACTTGATATGCTGTTTCTCTAGATGATGAATCTCATTTCATCTCACTTCATTTTTTTCAACTACTATAATTAATAATTTATATCCGGATAAGTGTGGCTACTTATTCAAATAAGTTCAAATTTGCCTATCTAAGGAGCAGGAAAGTCACTACTTAGCTGAATAAGTAGAAAATTAGCTGGATAAGTGTGCACAACTCATATACCTGCATATTTGGGCTTCCAGTTTTACAAGGATAAGTGTATAGATTTTTATTGGGTTAATTTGATGATTTTAACCCCCCCCCCCCCCCCAATAAGATGGCTTTTACATGTGCAAATCTGGGAATTTAATAACATGTGCGCAGCAATGAAAGAACCAGTTTTACCGTTAGTCTACCAGTTTACCCAGTCTATCTGCAGCTCAAGAAGACCTTCCTGGCTCTTCAGCCTGAAGTCCTCCTATTTCTCCCAGAGCCTCTACCCAGTCATTTTTTCACTTTAACAATGTTTACGATCACTTACAACAGTGTTTATTTCTTTGGGCATGGGATAAACACTCTGTATCCCTAAAGGCTAGAGGAAGGAAATGAAGAAAAAAGTGCATGAACAAGGACCTTGGCTTTTACCATCTGGGAAATTGTTACGTATGGGGGTGACCTGTACAGTGTGGCAGATATTACCATAAGCTTGCTGGGCAGACTGTATGGACACTTTGGTCCTTGTTTGCTGTTGTTTCTGTTTCTATTTTTCGATATTGAGCAGAAGTAAATATATGTCAGTTAAAAACATTCACACATCACTTTTGGAAGGTTTTAAAATAGCAACTTATGTGCATAAATGTTGGCCCCAGTCTGGAATATCCTTACACTCCCTTTTCTTACATGCGTAAAGTTATTCGTAGACCCTGATTTACAAATGTAAGTTGCAGTTTTGAAAATAGCATGTTTTCACATATGTGCTATTTTATGCACACAAGTGCTAATTTTTACATGTGCAATGTTTGAAAATTCATGAGTTAGTAAGATTCTGCTACAGAGAGGCAGATCTGGGAGTCATCAATCATAAGTCTCAGCTTGCCTTACTGATGATACTGCTTGAATGTTCTGCCACCACCTGAACCTCAACATGGCCAAGACAAAAATCCTTATTCTTCCCTCCAAAGCCTACTCCCTTGTTTGCATTCACCATACATAACACCATTATCCTCTTGGCCCATAATCTTGGTGTTCTCTTCAACTCCTCTCTTTTCTTCTCCTCATACATCCACAACTAAGTGTTGTTCCTTTCTTTACAGTATCTCCAAAACTCTCTCATAACTCTTTGAACATACTGCCAAAGCCCTTATCCACTTTCCTTTGAATTGTGCTTGTGTTTAGGTCCTTATTTAAATGAATTTAGCAGGATAACTGGGAAATTATCTGGCTAAATGAAGATTTGAGCACTTGTTTGGCTAAATTCTAGCAGGATAATAAGTTAGCCAGCTAGAAATTAGCAGGATAAGTTAAGCACATTCCAGGGGCATAACTGGGAGTAGTTGAGTTAGCTAGATATTGGTATCTGACTAACTCTGATATTCAGAGTAGACAGGGTTCTCCATTGATCCCTATTTGGGGGAGGACGATTGTTTAGGCCACTGGCCCTTTAAATTGTCCCTCAGGATTGTAGACTTATGTTAGCATTCCATCAGGAGAATATCTACAGCTCACTCGAATGTGATAAAATAATGGGGCTGACTTCTTTCTAAGTCAGCTCCATTATTTTAATTACATAAAATAAATATGCATGAGCTGCTTTGCATGCATTAGGCAATTTTATGCATACAAATGCATGTAAAGCAGCCTATTTTCATATTGGGAGGAAATATTTTATTATATTGCATGATAGGGCTACAATTTGGTGATATTGCACTATAAACAGCATTTAACGTGCATTGCATGCTGTTTAACTTGGATATCGCCTTATTGAGGCTTAGTAAATCTAGGTCTTAGATAGTAAACCCTCTGGAGATAGGGAAAATACCTACAGTTCCTGAATGTAATCTGCTTTTAAATGCCAAAAAGCAGAATATAAAATAAATAAAATACTCTTTCTAAATTTATTTAAAATTTCTTATATTTTGCCTTTCATAATCATAGTCAGTCTAAGCAGGTTAAGATAAATGTTTATGATTAACATACAAAATTAACATGTAAAACCAATTCTTGTATTAAATTCTGTGTTGGGCAGGCTCTCCTTTCCTGGAAGGATCCTCATTGGCATAAAAGTCATACCTGTGCATTATCTCTCCTTCCTTTCGTAAAAGGTTACTAGAACACACGTATTTGTTTAGATAGAACTCCACTATAACTTGTATTAGTTCTCAATCATAAGTTTGAAAACAAAATGTGGATTCTTCTCTAGCAGCTTGATGGGGAGTGTCCATTCTTTTGCATTGAGTGGCATATGTATAATTATCTTCTTGTTGGTGAGAAATTATATGTGTGTGCATCCAGTGCAAAGAGCTCCTGGTGCTCAGAGAATGACTATGGACTCTGGATGCTAAAATGGCTGACTTGGAATAGCTGTGGCAGACAGAGAAGTATATAGATGAGGCATTCAGGTACCTAGTAGAGCAGTCTCACTTACGTGACCTCATGCACTGTGAAGAAAGGTTTTTAGAGAGTGCCGAGGAAAAACTGGCTGTTATAGTCCAGTGGGTAGCAGCGACATAGCAACATGCAGGGGGGAGGTGCTAGAGCCTAATTTAGGCTGCTAGATAGGAAACTACAATCCAGAACTTCAAGGATAGCATTCTCAAAAGAGCTCCCAGTTCCACATGCAGGATCTCTGAGATAAGCAGAGCCCCAGCGTCTCAATGCATATATGAGACAATGATGCAGGGAGGAGGGCTCTAGATACATTAGGAACTAGGGAAAATTGTGGAGATAGGGGAGCTTAACCAAAATGGAACCTGGCCATAAAATAAAATTATCTCATCTTCCCTGCAGACAGGCATTGCAGTAATGCCAGTGCGGCAGATCCTCTGGGCAGAGGATATCATTTTTAATAAATGGAGCAAGAAAAGAAGATGCCAGAAGGCCTGCTTTTAGGCCTCCAGTCCTAGATCTCGGGCCTTGGCCTAGCCTAGGCCAGGATTCAGGCAATGGAACATGGCCTTGGCCTTGGCCATGGACCTAGACGCCAGCCCTTTTTTCTTTTACAGTGTAGTCAATGGGACCTTCCCCCATTGACTTCACTGTGAAACAAAAAACTAATGAAACAAACTGAGGTACCCATGAAATGAACTAAAGATCCATAACACATTTTGTGAGGCTGCACATCCCTAGTGAAAACTACTTGGATAATTTTACCTGTGAATTTTGTATTCATTTTCAAAAAGAAAGAAGTAAGGGCGGGAAAAGAAAAAAAAAATCTGTTTTCATTTTCTGGAGTTTTTGCACATGAATTTCGGTTCGTGGAATGTTTGATTTGTTTCATTCATGTGTAAAAAAACAAATCAAGCATTAAAAAAAAGTACACAAAAGCAAAAATGGGGCTTCCCACCCACCCAGAAAAATGCAGGGGCCAGGATTTTCCCCTGACCCCACTTACCCTATACGGTGGAGATCGGCCACTGGTGAAGCTTAGGAAATTAATGCACATCCCTAGAAAGTGCTCCTTTATTTTCCCTTTGAAAAGTGACTAAGGAAAAAGTAGCCACAGAGATAAGCACCTGCTTTTTTATGTGGATTGCTTTCTGGTTAAAACTATGAGCATTGTTGTCTCCTCTAGATCAAAGCCCCTATTGGGAATGCCTCCATGGGGGCACTCCATGAAGTTAGCATGTGGCACATCTAAAACGCACAATTAAACTCAAATTTGTTGCCAGAGGATGTGGTTAGTGCAGTTAGTATAGCTGTGTTTAAAAAAGGATTGGATAAGTTCTTGGAGGAGAAGTCCATTACCTGCTATTAATTGAGTTGACTTAGAAAATAGCCACTGCTATTACAAGCAACGGTAACATGGAATAGACTTAGTTTTTGGGTATTTGCCAGGTTCTTATGGCCTGGATTGGCCACTGTTGGAGACAGAATGCTGGGCTTGATGGACCCTTGGTCTGACCCAGCATGGCATGTTCTTATATTCTTATGGGTAAAAGTACTGCATTCGGGTTGCCAAATTTTCAAATAGCCCTGTTACCTATGCAAGATGTCTTTATTCAGATACATTGCTTTTGAAAATTGTCCTTTTTGTTTGGTATCCTATCCACACAAGATTTTAAGGACATGTCAGGGACGACATGAGGACCAACAAGGTGTTTTTTTGCTTTTTTTTTTGATCCATGCATATGTGTGGACTGTAGATACATGCATGTGTATGCTCTGGAAAATAAGTTCCCTTATTTCTGGGTGGAACTTTCTAAAATGGAGTTTATTTATTTTTTTGTTGAGAGTTAATACATTTCAGCAAAATGATCAAGTAGACACCATTATACTGATTAGTGTTTTAAAAATAAGCTAGGCATAATCCATCTTCTGTTTCTTGAATCACAGTACATGAAATCACATGTTCACAGATATTCAGTTAATGAGGCATAATTACTCATCTGCTTCCGACTCAGTGCTTCTTACAGAATCAATAAGTTTTTGCAGACCATTAGGCTTTTCATAATTTTATATTCTATTTAGCACTGTGAAAATTCTTGCAGAACAAAGTAGGCCATATTTTGGCTGCAGCGTTTTCAGTTGTTCCATCATAGTTAATCGTTGTTGTGTTTTGTTTTGTTTTTTTAATGCTGTGGTCAGCTTTCACATGAGTCTGTAACAAGTAAAAATTTTTGTCCTCACATTTAATTGTAAATGTGAAACATATGACTGAATAATAATTAATGACATTCTATAATGCTTCTGGATGTATACAGTATTATGTAAGAATTCTGGACTCTTGTGCTGTGCCATGGTTGAGGAAGCCTAATAGGCAAACCTACTAGGCCCATGCCGACATCTGGTGAACACTCCCTGGTATGGGACAAGACTGGAGCTGCACCCATCCCAGCCCCTTTCCCCCACGGGTTGAAACTTGGAGTTCCAGGAGCCAGCAGGACATAGGCGAGAGTTCCCACAGGGTGAAAAAGGTAAGAAAATCCAGGACTGGGCCAAGGTCAGGACAAGTGTTGTCAGAGAATAACCAGTAGTGAAGTGGAGGTCGAGGCAGGTGGCAAGCAAGATGTAGGCAAATTCAAAGTTAAGGTCAGAAGCAGGCGGCCAGCAGGAGGGTAGTCTGGGTCCATAGCAGAGGTCAGTACTGAAGACACTCTAGAGACTGGACTGGAGGATCTAGGCAAGGTAGGCTTGACAAAGCAAGGCCAGCTGGGCTAGGCATGGCAAGCTGGACAAGGCAAGGCATGGCAAGCTGGACAAGGCAAGGCAGGTTGGACTAGGCAGGATTCGGATCAGGTACTAAGGCAGGAACAGGAATGCAGGAGCAACATGTACTGCAAACAAGCAGGAAAACCTGTTGCTGAGGCAAGGAAGGGAGCATGGCTGGGACATTTATACCCAGCTGCGTGATGTCATCAGAGCATGCCAGCCAGGTAGTTTTTCACCATGGGGACTACGAAGGGTGCTGCACTGTGCGTTCACACGTGGGGGTGGGTGCTGGTGGTGTTATGGCAACTTCCTTGCTGCTTCAGGGGAAGTCAGCATCTTAGAGTGAGTACTGCTGGGGGTGCCTGGGGTACAGGAATGCTGGTGGCATCATGGCAGTGTTCTTGCCACTTTGAAGGGGGTCTGTGTCCTGGGACGAGTGCTATCAGTTGCTGGATAATCCCTCAAATGGCAAACATTACAGTATAATGGTGATAAGTCCTTTCCATAAAGAGTTTATACTCTATAGTAAGTGGATATCTGAGGTATTGGGAAGTAAAGTGACTTGAATGAGGTCTACCAATGGAAGACATGAAATTCAAACCATAGCTTTCCTAGTTCCTAGCCCATTGCTCTAACCTCTAAGCCATGCCTTCTCCAGTACTCTGTGGGCTCTTGATTTTAAAATCCTTTGTGAAGTTTAGACCAAGCAAATCAGGCCAAAACATTTCTGTGAAGTTCACCAGTTTCTCACCCTGTACTCATTCTGGCAATCCCAAGAGACAGTTGTTTCTACTGTTGCATTTGTTCAAGGTTTCCAAGTCACTTTTCAAGCTTCTTTAGGATTAGAAGCACTGAAATAATTGCACTAGCACTGAGACTTCTATTTATCTAGCTTTATAGATTCTGATTCTCTTTTAGCAGCATTTTTGGAGATTGTACGTCTTCTAATATTAGCACAAAGGGCATTTTTTTCCCCAGTGCTGCTTTCAGTGGGGGAGTACAGCTCTGGCATTCACTTCTTCACTCTCTGGGCCACTGCAAAGGCAGCCTCAAGTTTTTGTCGTTTTAGCTGATTCTGTTGTTTGGTTCCTTGTCTCAATTATTTAAAATATTGCAATTTCCAGAAGAGAAGGAACAAATCTCAGAATCAAGCCGTCCCTAGGCAGGTGTCCAGTCTACCTGTTGGGAAGCCTGCCACGGCTGTAGTCACTATCACCCTCCTTCCCATTTAAGCATTTTAAAAATAAATAATTTTTTTTCACTGACAGATCTTTTTAGGAAGCACTGATTGAGGAGTTGTATTTGATTCATACCTGAACATTTTGTTTGGAGTTCAAACATGCTCAGGGAGCCAGTGCTATTTTCAAATTTGGAGAGAATGGGACAGGAGGGACTGAGGGATGTCTCTAGTCCCTACCAGTCTTTCACACCAGAGGTAGGCATAGGCAGGCAGGTGTTGGGAGGACCTGGCTGGTGGGGACCTAGGAGATGGGACCTGGTGGCTCTGAGCCCTATGTAACCTCTCAGGGGTGGGCAGGGAGACATCAGATTTCAGAGCCCCTTTGAAGCTCTTGCAGGTGGGAGGGGGACATTTGTGCTTGAAACCTCTTGAAGCTTTTGGGGTAGGGTAGAGGGACAGTTTCCTAAGCCTGCAAAGGGGGGGGGGGGCTTTGTGCCCTTTAACATGCCAACGGGCAGGGGATAGCTTTGGGGGTTCTGCATACACATTAAACATGAGGACAGCTTCAAGGTGGTTATTTCAAACTGCTGTGGGCCCATTGATCACAAAGTGGGGACCTGGCAGAGATATGCAAAAGACAAATTTTTATGTTGGTTAGTTCATTTGTTTCATAGGGTATTTCCATAAATTTCAATAGCTTCAAATGAAAAAAAAAATCCTTTATGTGTTTTATTCATTCATTATTTTCCCATTATAGTCAAAGGGGGAAGCAATGCAGACTATGTTGGTCTCCCAAATTGGGATTTTCTAATCATTTGTAATGAAACTGATGGGTAGACATAATCAGAAGGGTGAAGTCATGCCAATGAAACATGGTCTGCAATGGGCAAACTAGTACCCAGTAGTGTCAGGAATTCTCCAAGGCACCATCAGAGGCACAAAACAGCAGCAAAACCGGCCAGATCACCATATGGCTAGAAACGTGGGGCAAAGAGCACCAACAGTGGCATAACCCCCCCCCCCCCCCCCCCAAGTCTGTACGAAAGAGACAAAGTGATACAAAATTTGACATGAATAGCTCAAGGAACTCTGAAGTGGGAACAAAGCACAAAAAAAGGCAAAATTCCCCAAGGTAGTTTCAGAGGGCGAAAGCAACTGAAAGAATGGCATGAAGACTCCAAAGCTTCCTGAGAAGCACAAAGCAGTCACTCAGAGTGGCAACAAAACTCCAGTATTCCAAATGAGGGGCAGAAGGTAACAACTAAATTGGTATAAAGCCCTAGGCATCGGGAAGACAGAGAAAATCCCTGAAGGAGGCCTGCTGTCATTTCTGAAGAAGCTTTCTGTTTGGACTTTGAGTTAGACTTCACTGGAGGTTAAGATGCTACTGACTAGAAGCACCAAATGCTCATTAGCTTCAAAGTATTTCATATCCTGGATTCATGAAATCTAGAATACAATTCTTCTTTGGAATCAATTTTTGCAAACATTGCCTCCATTACCTCAGAAGCAGTAATCATGGAGGAGCACAGCCCTAATGTTTTTGGGTGCTGCAATTCTGCAGCCCTTGCCTTTTACATGGTATAATGCATCACATTTTAAATACTGGATGAGATCAATAATCACAAGAAACATAAGGAAAGAGAATTTGAAGGAAATAGACAAAAGGGCATGAAACTGTTAGGTCTGTGAAAAGCATTGGATGGCCAAGACATGCACAAGAGTTAGCAAGTACTTTTGGAAAAGAGATTTGGAAAGCACCAAGAATATAGCCAGAGCAGTGGAGGAAGCATCCTAAGGTACCAAGATTGGCTTGGAGTACCAGCATATCAACTTGGTGTTAGCACAGTCCAGCTGCACAATGATGCATGATGGTCTGTCCCCACTAGAGCTTCTGCCTGCCTCTGTGTTAGCCAGGTCCCACCAGTGTGCCATCAGAAAGAGCTAAGAATGCATAGCATTTGCGGTAGTCCAGATATCACTGGTAAAATACACTCTACTCCCCTCTGCCTAGCCAGCTACAGCTGGATGTGACTATGGCACTGGTTTTATCGAATGGGAATGACATTCCTACTAATTTAGTCCTGGAGGGGATTAAAACAAGCAGCAGATTCTTAAAGTACACATTTTCTACCTGCAGATTCTGGTCATCCAGGGCAATCATTTTCCTGATGTGCCTCATATCCACTTTAGAGGCTACCTGCCTCTTGCCCCAGGGCAGTACTACAGAATACCACCCATTTCCTCTATGGTGAGTTGCCACTGAAGACATATAGCTTGCCACTTGACTGCTGGATGAGGCCATTGGATCAGCTTAGGGAAAAGTCTTCCTCTTTTTAACAGCTTTACTCTGGCTTTTACTTTGACTGACAGAAGGAGTCCACAGGATAGTCCTCCTCTGTCAATGCTAGTGGGTGTTGCTTATCCATGTGATGAAGCATACCAGCATTTGTCAGAAGCCTCATTTTCTTCCCTCAACTGATATTTTTACTGCAGTGAATACTCTGAGAAAAATGTGAGCTCTCCGTCACTTTAAAATACCTTCTACAATTTCTTCTCTACATTCTTGAGGGCTGATACTGGTGCTAGAGTAGAGGTTGAAGGTGGATCCTGAGGAAAAATGCCAGGGGCATCACTCATACTCTCTACCTGTGCTGCTTCCTCTTCCTGGGGATTGCTCTCAACACAGTTAATATCATCATCTATCTCCCCCATTACTGTACTAGAGGCTGAAATGCTACTAACTAATCATCCTAGCTTTTAGTTCTTCAAATTCTGATTCAGGGAATCCCAGACAAGATTATTCCTTAGAATCAGCTATTGAAAATACTACCTCCATTGTCTCAGAAGTAGTAATTAATGTAGAGGAATGTACAGTTGGTTCTGGCTATTTAACTTCTGCTGCCCCAGTCCATTCCCCTGCCTTGCTATTGTCTGCCTTGGATGGCGCTCCCTCCTTTTCCTTCTGCTCCAAATCAAGAGAGCAAGGAATAGTTGGCAGTGGTACATGCTCTCTAAATTTTATCTGCATGTGCTTTTTGCTGCCAGTGCTTTCCACTCCTGCCATTCTATAGCTAAAAAATGTCTCTCTTCAATTTGGGAGCAGGAGTAGTGCATTTTTAAATCGCTGCTACTAGACTAGGCTGTTTCTACATCTGCATCACTTCTTCTGCCCCTGCCAAAACTGCCAAGCCCTTCATTCCTCATTTTCATTTTCCTGACATGATGGACTTTGTTCAAGTGCACTGCCAACCTTGGGTTTGGATATTACAAATGAATTATTTATTGATACTCTAACTGTACTCCCACTTACAGTACTACTCACTGAAAAAAGAACCATCTGCCACACACACACAGACACAGTGTTGCGATCCCCCCTGCTGCTGCGCTACAGGAGGTTTCTTACCTTCCTCCAGAGGCCGCTCTGAAGCCAGGGCCTCGCCTACGTTCCATCCGGGACTTGCTCCAGGGTCTGAGAGGCCTAGCTGTGCCTGTGGCTTGCATGCCTCTGTGTTTGGACTTCCTGTCTGGCGACGCCCTTCTTCTAGGGGCTGGCCCGCAGCTCTCTTCCCCAGTTATAGGACCAGCGGTGGGCGGTCCTGGCAAGCTCCTCCCAGGGAGTTGCCTTCTACCTCCAGTATTTAAGGACTTTCTGTTCACTTTCATAAGGCCTGCGGATCTAGCTCTACAGTTGTCTGTAACCGTGCATGATCCAGGTCTACCGTGGTCTGTCTTGCCTAGATGGTACCTTGTCTTGATGTCTGTTTCTGACCTTGCCTAGGTGTTTGTTCCTCTTCCTGCCAGCCGTAAGGACTTCGGATGTCAGTATCCCAGCATCGGAGTTCCTGTTCGCCTGGGTCTTCCCCGCACCCTCCTTTCCTCAGCGTGGTCCGCGACCAGCCTTCCTGGGCTGTGTAGGGCGCGTCTGGGACGGGGTGGTCCGTGACCAGTCTAGCTGTGCTGGCTGAGTAGGGCGCCCTGATGGACAGTGCCATGTTTCCGTCCAGCCTTGTCTACAGTGTCTTGCTTCAGCCCTTGCCCGGATGTCTTCGTGTCTCTGCCTTGACCTACGTCCTCGTCTGGTTCCTGAGCCTTCTGTCCTGTTGGGCCCTGGAGTGGCCAACAGGAGGGATTCGTCCCACGGGCTCTTGAGCTTCTGCCAGCCGAAGGGGCTTCGGATGTGAGTATCCCAGCATCGGAGTTCCCACTCGCCTGGACCCTTCCTTCTTGCTTCAGCCCTTGCCCTGATGTCTTCAGTGTCTTGCTTCAGCCTGTTTTGGATGTCTGCTTCAGCCCCCGTCTGACGTCTTCTGTATAAGGACTCTGTCTGCCCTCGCCTCTGTCCGGCCTGCTGCCCATTGCCGTTCCCAGCGGCAGGTCCGAAAGGGCCGGGAACAGTCGGAGGACCGTTCATCAGTCATCTTCCCCGTGTTGGCTACCATGGGCATGCAGGTCCGGCTGAGGGTCGGACTCCCTGCTTCTGTTCCTGCCTGCCTGGCTCACCATGCCTGCTCAGCTCACCTCCCACGGTGTGGCTGGGGCTCCTCCCTGGCTTTCGCCGTGGCCCAAGGGCTCACCACCCGCTTACGACGACCGCGCCCGCGCGCGCTCGTAACACACAGATACATATACAGTGTAGGTGTGCTGTACTGTGTGTACTGACACCACACGGAAAAAAAGTGTTAGTAAAGTACTAATCAGAACCAAAAAGGCTTACAACCTGGTAAGACTTTTCTTGTTTGTAAGTGTCCTCACCTCACTAGTGTTTAGACAGACAGAGTCAAAAAATTACTAGCACTGCTACTATCTACACACTGTCTCCTCCCCTCCCCCTCCCCCAGTGAAAAGAAAAATAAAAAACAGCAATGGTACCACTGCCTCTGTCTTCTGTCACAGTGAGTGGGACCACTATAACACATTTATTTACATCATGTTTTATTTATCTATAGCAGACCTGCCGTACCAGGCGAAGTACAATAAAATTTAAAAACAAATCCAGTAAGGTAATAACATAAAATTCAATTGACTTGCTTTTTATACAGACATTAAGGCATTTCTCACCACCCTGCTTCTTGAATCAGCAGTGCCAAATCCAAAAGCTTCTAAGCTTTAAAAAAAAAAAAAAAAAATCTGTGAGAGCTTCTATATCTTTCTCTGCCAGTAGCTAGAAAGGAAATTCAAACTGCTTCTTGCACATCCTCAGACTTTACAGTTGAAGTGGGTCAACTTCACTTGATCCAGATAGTAGCTATAAGCTATTTTAAAAAATGATGCACTGTGATCGGTTTATACTTAATTTCATCCTATGCATAGAGTCACTATGCTCTATTAGTAAAAAATATTATGGCCTCAAGAACTTTCTGGATCAGAACCTACTAAACAGAATCACAATAGATTTGAAAACAATAATCCAAGATATTAATGGTACTACTAATTACATATGTTACATACACAAGCAAAAACTATTAAAATGTTAAAAGATTTGCTTAGGATAATAATTTTCTGAATTTCTTTAGGATGTGTTGCTTTGCTATGGATCTCAACAATGAATTGCCCAAATGTAGAAGTTTTATATAAACAAAAATACAGTTTTATGATTCTGTACCCTACATAGGGGCGGATTTTAAGAGCCCTGCTCGCGTAAATCCGCCCGGATTTACGCGAGCAGGGCCTTGCACGGCGGTGCGCCTATTTTACATAGGCCTGCCGGTGCGCGCAGAGCCCCGGGACTCGCGTAAGTCCCGGGGTTTTTCAAGGGGGGGCGTGTCAGGGGTGTGCCGGGGGCGGGGCATTTACGGGGCGGGACGCAGCGTTTCAGGGGCGGGCCCGGGGGCGTGGTTTCAGCCCGGGGTGGTCCGGGGGCGTGGCTGCGCCCTCCGGAACCGCCCCCGGGTCGCGTCTCGGCGCGCTAGCAGCCCGCTGGCGCGTGGGGATTTACTTCTCCCTCCGGGAGGCGTAAATCTCCCGACAAAGGTAGGGGGGGGTTTAGACAGGGCCGGGGGGGGTGGGTTAGGTAGAGGAAGGGAGGGGAAGGCGAAAGCGAATTCCCTCCGAGGCCGCTCCGATTTCGGAGCGGCCTCGGAGGGAACGGAGGTAGGCTGCGTGGCTCGGCACGCGCCGGCTACACGAAATCGGTAGCCTTGCGTGCGCCGATCCAGGATTTTAGCGGCTACGCGCGTATCTACTAAAATCCAGCGTACTTTTGTTTGCGCCTAATGCGCCTACAAAAGTACTCGAAGGCGCCCTTTTTTAAAATCTACCCCATAATGTTGAGCTGGAAGGGACTAGTTAGAAGTAAAAGTGAATATGAACTATTGTAAATTACATATTCAATTTAGAAAAAGATTATTATTTGTCATATGTTTAGAATGGAGCCATAAGAACATAAGATAACTTGTATCCACTAGAGAATAGGGATGTGAATCGTGTCCTCGATCGTCTTAACGATCGATTTCGGCTGGGAGGGGGAGGGAATCGTATTGTTGCCATTTGGGGGGGTAAAATATCGTGAAAAAATCGTGAAAAAATCGTGAAAAATCAAAAAAAAACGTAAATCGCAAAACCGGCACATTAAAACCCCCTAAAACCCACCCCCGACCCTTTAAATTAAATCCCCCACCCTCCTGAACCCCCCCCCCCTCGCTGAACGACCTCCTGCAGTCGATCTCCTGCCGGCGCCATTTTCCGTACGAAAACGATTCGCGGCGGGAAATCGCTCCCTGACCCCCGCTGGACCTCCAGGAACTTTGGCCAGCTTGGGGGGGCCTCCTGACCCCCACAAGTCTTGCCAAAAGTCCAGCGGGGGTCCGGAAGGAACTCCTGCCGTCCAATCGTGTTCGTCTATGGCCGCCGCCATTTTTCGGCGCCATTTTGGAAAATGGCGCCGGCTGAAGACAACAAGATTCAGTAGCAGGAGCCCGTTCCGGACCGCTGCCGTTCCGGACCGCCGCTGGACCCGCAGGTTATTTAAGTCATTGGGGGTGGGGGATTTAATTTAAAGGGTCGGGGGTGGGTTTTAGGGGGTTTTAGTGTGCCGGCTCACGATTCTAACGATTTATAACGATAAATCGTTAGAATCTCTATTGTATTGTGTTCCATAACGGTTTAAGACGATATTAAAATTATCGGACGATAATTTTAATCGTCCTAAAACGATTCACATCCCTACTAGAGAACGCTCACTCTCCATAGCAGGACCAGCCCTTTGGAACAAAATGCCCCCTAGTCTCCGCCAGGAATCGTGCCCCAGGAAATTCAAACAGAACCTCAAGACCTGGCTTTTCAAACAGGCAACCTCTTGATTTTCATGCACCCTCTCCTCCCCCCCCCCCCCCCCCCGTTAATCAATCAATATATCTGACATTCTGGCATTTAACACTTAACCCTCCCCTTCTCAATATAAATTCTCTGGTAGTACCCTCCCCTCTTATTTCACCCTGTAACCCTTTCCTTTATAGCATTTTGATCTGTACATTTTTGTACTCATATCCATTATGCATTTACTGTTAACTTATCAACTTGTAATGTAAAGCCTGTTGCTTTTTGTTATTTCTTTCACATGTTTCTTGTAAAGCCCGTTGCTGCATTATATTCTATTGTAAACCGAGGTGATGTTCCAAACGTGCCGCGGTATATAAAAATTCTTAAATAAAATAAATAAGAAATAAATAAGAAGTTGCCATACTGAATCAGACAGAGGGTCCATCAAGCCCAGCATCTTGTTTCCAACAGTGGCCAATCCAGGATACAAGGACATGGCAAGTACGCAAACATTAAATAAATCTCATGATATTAATTCCGGTAATAAGCAATGGCTGTTCCCTAAGTCAAATTGATTAATAGCAGTTTATGGACTTCTCCTCCAGGAACTTGTCCAAACCTTTTTTAAATCCAGCTACACTAACTGCACTAACCACATCCTCTGGCAATGAATTCCAGAGCTTAATTATGAAATGAATTTTCTCTGATTAGTCCTTGTATTATCTGAAAGCGTAAATAACCAATTCACATTTACCCATTCTAGTTCTTTCATGATTTATAGATCTCTATCATACCCCTCCTCTCCCTCAGCTGTCTGTTCTCCAAGCTGAACAGCCCTAACCTCTTTAGCTTTTCCACATAGGGAAGCCATTCCATCCCTTTTATCTGTACCTTTTCTAGTGCAACTACATCTTTATTGAGATGTGGTGAGCAGAACTGCACACAGTATTCAAGGCATGGTCTCACTATGGAGTAATAAGGAGGCATTATGACATCCTCCCTTTTATTCACCTTTCCCTTCCTAATAATTCCTAGCATTCTGTTTGCCTTTTTGACCGCTGCAGCACACCGAGCTGACATTTTCAATGTATTGTCCACTATGACACCTAAATCCTTTTCCTGGGTGGTAACTTCTAATATGGAACCTAACATCGTGTAACTACAGCATGAGTTAGGTGGGTTTGGGAGGGGCACACTTACATTGGTCTGCCTAGGGCACAAGGATCTATGGACCCTTGGAACACTGCTCTCCTCCTCGCCCCCCCCCCAAAAGAAAAAAACTAGATTTTTCAATATGAGAGCAGATTTTTTTCTAGCTGTTACACTCCTGATGCTATGTCTATCTGGGTCACTTCTTATATACAATATATCTCCAATATAAACAGTTGTTCCCACTTATAACACAGCAAAAGGAGTTGGACCGTCATAATAAGCATTACCGGTCAACAGACCTTCTTTGCTTTATACATAATCATCAGTCCTTACAATGTTCACTTTTTTTCTTTTTTTCTAACTTTTTTTGCTGCATTTAAAACTTTTTCAAATATATATATACAAACCATATATATATACAAACCAACGCGACATTTCAGATCACTTAATCAAAATCTACTAGATATCCCTTCTCCCAAACAAGCCAGACTAGATCTCACCAGAAAGAGAGCCTTTTCAATAGCCGGACCAATACTCTGGAATTCTCTACCAAACCATCTCCGTTCAATATCCAATCCCTCTCATTTCAAAAAATCTCTTAAAACCTACCTCTTCCAACTTGCATTTAATACCTCATCTAACTAAACTGTTACCGATACCCAATCTACATTTACAAAGTTACTTCCACTCTCCATAACTCTCACCTTATACAATCTATAATTATAAAACATACTCATTCTCTCCATAAACTCTCACCCCATACTTTCTTTAATCAATACATCCTTCCCTCCCTCCCCTTTACAACCTCTATATTTCACATTCTCTACCTATCCATTCCCCCCCAAAATAATAAGCCCCACTGCACCAAAAAAACCCTTTTTTATTTATAAAAGCCTTAATGCTAGCACTCTGACTAGCCATTGACTATTTTATGTAAAATTTAAAAAAATCCATTTTATTTTGATTATTTTATGTTTTATTTTTATCTTTGTGAACCGTTTTTGACAAAAATTTATTTTAAAAAAAAGGTATATAAATGCTTTTAAATAAATAAATACATATATATACATACTTATCTTATATGCTGCCATTAAGTCTCTCGATTCTTCCGACATACGCAGTATTTTGAGTATTTATTTCTGCATCAGGGAATATTCATTTTTTAAGCAGAGTGTGTCGGGAGAACCGAGAGATTTTAATGGCAGCACATATGATGTGTGTGTATATATATCTGAAAAAGTTTTAAATGCATTAAAAAAAGATTAAAAAAGAAAAAATGAACATTATAAGGGCCAATGATTATGTATAAAGCAAAGAAGGTCTGTTGACTGGTGGTGCTTATTAAAAAGGTCCAACTACTTTTAATGTGTTATTAGTGGGATCTCAATTGTTTACATTGGAGATTCACTCCTGATGCTGTCAGTTTCTTTGCCCTCCTATGGTAGTAGACGTAAATACAAAAATGAAACGACATTTGGACTTAGAAAATCCTGGTATCTTAAACTGGGACTTTGCATCTTACATAAGGACAGTCCATATTATGCCTTTTGTTGACATCATACTTTGCACCAAATTATCCTGATTCATTCTCTGGCACTGATGGTTTAAATAAAGAGAAGCAGAATAATCATCCACTTCAGAATCAGGTCAGATTTATTCAAATGACACAAATTCTATCCAAGAAGGGACAGCATAGAGGGGCAGATTTTAAGAGCCCTGCTCGCGTATATCCGCCCGGATTTACGCAAGCAGGGCCTTGCACGCCAGTGCGCCTATTTTACATAGGCCTGCCGGCGCGCGCAGAGCCCCAGGACTCGCGTAAGTCCCAGGATTTTTTGAGGGGGGCGTGTTGGGGGCGGGGCCGACCGGCGCGGCATTTTCGGGGCGGGACGCGGCGTTTCAGGGGCGGGCCCGGGGGCATGGTTTCGGCCCGGGGTGGTCCGGGGGCATGGCCGCGCCCTCCAGAACCGCCCCCGGGTCACGTCTCGGCGCGCTAGCGGCCCGCTGGCACGCGGGGATTTACTTCTCCCTCCGGGAGGCGTAAATCCCCCGACAAAGGTGGGGGAGGGTTTAGACAGGGCCGGGGGGGTGGGTTAGGTAGAGGAAGGGAGGGGAAGGTGAGGGGAGGGCAAAAGCAAATTCCCTCCGAGGTTGCTCCGATTTCGGAGCGGCCTCGGAGGGAACGGAGGTAGGCTGCGCGGCTCGGCGTGCGCCAGCTACACGAAATCGGCAGCCTTGCGTGCGCCGATCCAGGATTTTAGCAGATACGCGCCACTATGCGCATATCTACTAAAATCCAGCGTACTTTTGTTTGCGCCTGATGCGCCTACAAAAGTACGTGAAGGCGCGCTGTTTTAAAATCTACCCCATACTGTACACTACAGTAAATTTCTTCTGCAGCTTAGAATGTAAGCTAAACATATGATGATTCTAAAATGTCCTTTTTCAGTCATCTGAATTATATTGTTTTCCTTAAACAAAAAGGAAATGCTTAATTGTCTGCATTTTACTGCAAGCATTAGCAAGTAGTAGGCAGCAGAATGATTCCAGCATTCCAGAATGATATTTTGACCATCTTAGGAAGAAAACCAGCAAATCAAACCACTAGCAAGTATGATTTTATCTTTTATTTTCTAAATAAAAATACTATTGAAGCACACCATCCAATGGGTTAAACAGGGCTCACTGTTTTCTATTTTGCTACTGAACTGGCATTTTGCCTCAGATTCACAAAAACATCAATCTCTCTCAACTACATTTTCCCTGCCACTTATGTTCCCACTGGCAGCCTGGCACAGTTGACAAGCCACCTGGGTAGGGCTTTAAGGATGTTGCAGGCAGCTGGGCAGTGTGTTGTCAGGGAGAATGCAGGCCAGTTTGAATAAAATATCACTTTTTAACCTTGTTAGAGAGCTTTTTAAATATGTCTTTTGTCATTCTAAGTGTGTTTGGATGTCTCACACATTTACAGTCTACTCAAAAAGCAGGATGCTTTATGCATTTGCTGTGATGATGAAAATGAATTTATCGTATAATTGTATCCATTCCATACAGGATGATAGCATTAGATTGGCAGATTTAACCCCTGTGCTGGTAGAACCTGGATAACAAATCCATAGGCCCTATCTCATACTTCGTTTAGATAGACACTGTTCTTATTCCATTAAATTTACTTTCCAAAGTTTTCTGCATGGGGGGAAGCTACCTGTCAAGGTACTCACATTGCTCTTAATGTATCCCACCTTTAAGCCTTTGCATACACGTACTACAGCATTGAAAATCAGTAAAGTCTCAACACAATGAAACACAAGGAGAGTTGTTTTTGGTAGTTCCCAACATTTTTCTTTTACTGATTAAGGTGCAAATGATGATTTAAAGTCTTTACAGTTTGGAAAAACTTTCCAACCATTTCATGTGCTTTTAGTAAGTTTATGACGTCTTGCTGGGGCAGATTTTATAAATCTGTGCACATGCGTACTTTTGTTCGTGCACCAGGCGCGAACAAGAGTACGCGGGATTTTAATAGATACGTGCGTAGCCGCGTGTATCCATTAAAATCCAGGGTCAGTGCACGCAAGGCTGTCCAAAATCAGCAGCCTGTGCGCGCCGAGCCGCGCAGCCTGCCTCCTTTCCCTCCGAGGCCGCTCCGAAATCAGAGCGGCCACGGAGGGAACTTTCCTTCCACGCCCCGCACCTTCCCTTCCCTTCCCCTACCTAACCCCCCCCCCCCCGGCCCTATCTAAACCCCCCCTACCTTTGTCAGCAAAGTTACGCCTGCTGGAAGCAAGTGTAACTTTGTGCGCGCCAGGCCGGCTGCCGCGCTCCATGTTCTGGTCCGGGGGCTGGTCTGGAGGCTGCAGCCACACCCCCGGAACGCCCCCGGGCCGAAACGCCGCGTCACTCGCGACACGCCCCCAAACCCCGCATCACTTGCGACATGCCCCCAAAACGCCGCGTCACTCCCGGCACGCCCCCGACATGCCCCCGACACGCCCCTCCATGCAAGCCCCGGGACTTACGCTCGTCCCAGGGCTTGCGCGCGCCACCGAGCCTATGCAAAATAGGCTCGGCGTGCACAGGGGGGGATTGGGGTAGGTTTTCGGGGGGTACACGCGTATCTTACACGCATACCCCTTTGAAAATCTACCCCTTAGTCTTTCTTAATTTCAGATGTTATATCAAATTAAATCAGCTCTTTTAAATATTTGATATCTTTCCTCCCACTAAGATTCTGGGCAAAATGAGAAGTATCAAAGATGTACTTTACAGTGTTTAATCCTTTATTTCCTACCACCCCTTGTAGTATCAAAAGTGATACATTTATCTCCTCATCGCCCAGTCTTCATGGGTCATTGAGGAAGTCCATCTCCTCTTCTTCTCTTCCCTTTCTGCTTATTTTCCCACACAGAATGGTTGGAAGTCATCCTCTCCTTTGAATCTTGATGATCTCAGATTCCTCTTGCTGGAAGGTAATCGTTCCCATTTGATAGAGGAGTAACTTTAAATAAGCTTAACTGAGTCCAAAAGGATTTGGCACTCCAAATTCAAATAAGTGAAAAGTGGCATGAGAGGATGGAAAGAAACTCTCATCCAAAATAAAAGTTTCCATGGAGCTTAAAGATAAGAATTAGAAAAATTAGAGCATATCACAAGACATGATGCCTCCTCACAAGCAAAGAGCATCCACGATAGTAAAATGGTGATCTCTCTAGAAAAACAATGGGAATCTTCTATTTGTTAGCGCTAACTTTTAAAAAGGAGATAGAGCAGCTTTAAACTACAACAAAGGTGAAAGCCAACATTCGTGCAACAGTGCATAGTTTGGAGGAAGGTATCTTTGAAGGATATTAGTGAAGCAGGAAAGTTAAGGCATCCCAACTGAGAGTTTCCAATAATAGCAAAAGTAGTCCATGTGCCTATAAGTAAAGAATAAATTGAGCTAAAAGATTCCAAATTATCCCTGTCAAATGAAAAACAGGTAGTTAATAAAAACAAAAAACACTCTTTCAAATGTCTATATGCCAATGCCAGAAGTCTAAGAAGTAAGATGGGAGAGTTAGTGCGTATAGCAATGCATGATGAGAAGGACTTAATTTGCATCTTAGTCATGGGAGGAGGAGGATAACCAATGGGATAGGGCCATACTAGGATTCAAATTATAACATAATGATAGGGAGGAGCAACTTGGTGGTGGTGGTGGTGGTGGTGTGGCGCTTTATGTTTGGAATGGCACAGTGTCCAACAGGAAAAGGATCCTGCAAAAGGCTATCAGGTAAATTTTAAAAGGCCCCCATGCATAAGATTGGGAGGTTATGCACCAAAGTGCTGGGCCCAAAGAAAGGGGAGAGCCGGGGACATGGTCTGGTTGGGGAGGGGTGGAGTGGGAGGCGGGCCGAGATAATGCCATTTGACGCTGTCCTGGGGAAGTGCGCAACGGCAGCCGGCCTGCACACAGAGATTACTTCTGCTCCAGAGGAGCAGTAAGTACAAAAATAAAAAATTTGGGGCTAATTAGGATAGGTTTAGAGGGTAAGGAGGAGAGGGGAAGCGGGGAAGAGGGAGGAAGATAGGGTTAGGGAACTGGGGACCGGCCGATTGCATTGCCGCGCGTAGGTTATAACATTTTCCCCATGTGTAGAAATCACATGTGTGTCAGGGAAAAGTATAGTGCTAGGAGTATTCTACCATCCACCTGGCCAAAATGATAAGATGGACAATGAAATTTTAAGAGAAATTAGGGAAGCTAACTAGAAGCTGGGCAGACTAGATGGGCCATTTGGTTTTTTCTGTTATCATTCACTGTTCTACCATATTATTATGATAGTGGCCTGCTACAAAAGATAAACTGAGGATACCAACATTAGTATCCTTAGCATCATTCGTGTCTTTGCTAGATGTCAGAGCATTGATTTTAGTTTGCTCACCCTAGCCAAACTGCCTAGTTAAGTTTTGGATTCTCTGTTTCTGTTTATATTGTATCCTATTAAACTTGTTAATTTTTCTGCTAATCTGTGTGCCATTAATTATTGCATATGTTTGTAAAATGCCTTGATTAAGGATGCTATGTGTGAGGTAGGGTGTATAATTCTGATCGGCCCTTAACCCCTATCAGGATTTTAATCTTTAATTGCATTGTACAAGTTCCTTTATGAACTTGAAAGAAAATGAAATGTACCTAAAGGGACTGACAATCTTGGCATCAAACTGTTTCCCTTTGTAACCTTTGCTAACCAATCCAGGTATCTGGAAGTTTACAAGTATAGTCCTTTTGTAGTTATCTGCACTATATGTCTGCCCCCAGGACGAAGAAATTCAACTCTTACAGAGTTAATCCACTTCTCAGCTAATGAGGCAACACAGGTGTCTGAGCAGACATCTGCTATATGGAATGGGGAGCTTCACTACTGTTTCAACCCCAATAGAATTTTTGCTTCCTGGATCTGTTTTCTCCATGGAGACTGTGGGAAAAGAAAGATTTGTTCTAGATGCGAAAGAAACAGAACACTGAACTGTTGAGTTGCAGGCAGTCAGAGGAGCTGTCTGCAGGAAGCCAGGAGGCCAGAGAGCAGGAGGGAGTTGTGCCTGAAAAGGAGCAGGGAGAGTTCTTCCTGCATTATGATTTGAACAATGTGCAAACATAAAAGATGTGGTCAGCAAAGAAGAGCAGAGAGAGGGAGAGGGAAAAGGTTGGGAGAGAAATTCTGCAGCTTGTGCCAGAGGTAAAAATGTGTCCGTCCCCTCTTTGTAGTGAAAGCTGCTGAATCGGAGCAAAGCTGTGTGTAGGAGCAGACCCTCTATATCCAAGTGCAGGAAGGAACCTATGATTCCAATTATTTGTCATCCAGGGATTTTTGCTTTCGTGTGTCAGATGAGCTTTTGTTAATTTTTGTTGGTAGATGGTGAAACTGTTCCAGCTAGTCCAGATGGGGGGGGGGGGGGGGGGGGGGGGGGGGGGATCTTCTAACTGTGTTTTTCTCCAAGAAATACAAACACTGCTACCCATCTAGATTTTGCAAGATTATTTTCCTCATTTTAGTGTTCATAGCCTCAATAAATTAATTGACAGAGCCCCCAGGGACAGTAATTTGGTGGCTTTTGTGCACAACACTTATTTGGGAAGTTTTCCTTTTTCACTATACTGAACACTAAAATTTACATCTTTCACATTATAGTCCCTTTGGGGTAAAGGTTCACAGTATAAAGTGCTCCCAGTAAGAGACTGGTGGTGTTTCCTTTTACCTTTTAAGATTTTATACTATTTTGACTTGTTCTTTAGATCTAGCAAGTAGTTTCTTGTATAAACGGGTATCAACCCTAGTTGCTGTTTATTCAAGTAAAATTTCAGAAGATAACTTTAAAACTAGCTCAGGCATAGCCATATATGCAGCTATGCAGGCGCATGTGTGCATGCACACAGATTTTATATCGTGACCTCAAATGCACTATATAGAATATGTTTAAATCTACCCAACAACATGATCATGTATCAAAAAATATTTTAAACACAATCGCACAAGCTTTGACTTATCCAGCTAAATGGCAAAAAATATCCAGCTAAGTAGTGCTGTGGTGACTTGGGCTAAGTAGAGCTGTTTAAGAATTATCTGGCTAAGTAAGGTGGCTGGATAAGTAAAAGAAAAGCACTACATAGGCGGATAAGTAAGATAGACTCATAACTAGTGTTTGAAGACTTATCCAGCTATCTTACTTATTCGACTACGCAGCGCATTTTAAGACATCCAAATAAATAAAAAATTATCCGGATACATGGCGAACATCTGCTATGCATGTGTATTTGTGCCCCTAATTTTAATTATTTACTCTAAGAAATGTAACTTGCATATTTTCCTTTGCCCTTGTTGGCTTTTACATGTGTAAATTATCACGTTTTATAACAAGCGTGCATGAAGGAAATTACCAGTTAAATCAATCAGTCCACCAGTTTGCCCAGTCTGTCTCTAGGTCATCAAGACCCCCAATTCTTTAGTCTGCACTTCCCCCAGTTTACCCAGACCCCTCACCCAGTTAGTATTTGCCTATAAAGAATTATATTCAGACTTACAGCTGATAACTAGCAGATGTAAATATGCACAGATAGCCATATACATTCGCGTTTGCAGGCTTTGAAATAGCATCTTATACACACAAATGTTGTCCCTGCCCTGGAATGCCCCTGGCTAGCCGCCCTAGCCCACCCCTTTGTCGTACGAGCAAATGTATTCATGCACCATTACTTACATGTGTATGTTTGAGATTCATAAAATAGCACTTAACACGAATATGTGCTTCTTGCATGTGCTCATTTTTACGAATGCAACTTTTTAAAAATTCACCTTAAAGATTTCAGCTAGTTTATGTGATATTCATATTGAGTTGATGAGTCGCATGCACCTTGGTCTCAGGTGAGTTAAGAACTCACCCAAGTAAGAATCCTTCCCATGAGAAGTGCGTAGGTCAACTGGGTGTGGAGTAGGATCTGGATGAGAGCATCTTCCCCATCTCAGGGAAACAAACCTGCACTCCCTTTCTGCAGCCAGATTCTCAAGGGAAAAGAGGGTTAATTCTTTCTCCTAGGGTGCTGCTCTCCCTCCTGGCACTAGTGGCATTTATGTAATCAATCATATTTACTCACATTTATTAATAGCTAGCTTCTATGAAACCACCCAAAGCAATATTATTACCCTGGGGAGAGGGATCATGTATGTAAAAAAAAAGAAACAAAACTTCCATGAGAATGAAGTCCTTACTGTAGGAATACAGCACACACCAAGAAAATAAGTTTTATATAGGCAGAATAAAAGACATTTTAAATAAATACATAAATAGATAAATTAAGTCAAATAGAAAACAAAAGTGAGCTAATAGCAGCATAAATATTTTATGCTGTAGAACAGAGTTCTGAGATAAAAATTATTTAGGATAAACTTAAATTTAAAAAATCAAAACAAGCCACGTGGGAGCAAAAATAACCCTAATTCAGTTTACTCTAATGAGGTTGTTCTCAAATTTTTTTCTGTCAGGACACACCTGACAGATGATGCTCACAAGCAACGCATACTGAAAAAATGGCTGTCACGGGGTTGAATGTAACCATGTATTCTGCATGCACAGGACCCCCCTCCTCTGATCCCCAACACTGGGTGCAGAGAAGAACTAGGCTATTTCACATTACATCTCGCCCTACAAAAAAAGATATTCTGATTCTGGTGTCATCTCAGTAAGAGCAGCACAAATGCCCCCTCTACCAGATGCCTTGTAAAATAATACAGAACCTGAAAAAACCCCACTCAGCACATGTGTAGCAAACCTGCCATACAATAGCAGGACTAATTCAACCAGCAATAGCCCTACCTATGAAAAGGCACTACCATCAATGCATATCCTGTTGAGAAAACACTACAAATAAGACTGATACAAATGCCTACATGCTAGCAAAATACCTCACCTAGGTCACATATGTAGAACACAGAAACACTAACCTTCACCAAATGCAGAATTAAAGATCACAAATTACAAATGTGGAGTCAAAAACTGGAATGAAAACCCCAAGAAGCCCCTTTGCATGCAGTGCAAAACTGGAAAGCTAGAAGAGAAATGCATTTCCTCTTATACTAAGTATTAGAGATGTGAATCGTGTCATCAATCGTCTTAACGATCGATTTTGGCTGGGGGGGGGGGAGGGAATCGGATCGTCGCGGTTTTAGGTTTGTAAATATCGTTTAAATCGTGTTTTAGTGTGCCGGGAAAACCGGCACACTAAAACAACTCTAAAACCTACCCCGACCCTTTAAAATAAATCCCCCACCCTCCCGAACCCCCCCAAAGTGCCTTAAATTACCTGGGGTCCAGAGGGGGGGGGTTCCCGGTGTGATCTTTTACTCTCGGGCCTCCGGTGCGTTGTAGAAATGGCGCCGGCGCTACCTTTGCCCTGTCATATGACAGCTAATACATATATTGTGACATCAATCCAATTTTATCAAACTTTATTGGTGAAAATTTCATAAAAAACATCCACAATGTATCCAAAATACCCCACACAATAGATATTACTATAAAACATACTCATACACCACCCATCCATCGCATATCATTCATACATTTTTCATTCAACCTCACATAAAACATCATTTCCAAATTTCTAAACATTCAAATTCAACATGAAATATAAATTTTCTCATAACACATTGTCAAATGTAGATACAATTCGCTTTGTAAGCAGAAAGAGTCATATTGCACATAAATTTATGCATTACACGAACGCCAATCCTCTTGATCTCTTTATGTTCTCTCTACATGTTTCGCCTTCCCTCGGGCTTCTTCAGGAGAGCTTTTCCAAACAATCTCCCACTGCTCATGTATCCAACATCTATCCACAGGGCTTTCTAAAAATATTTTAACACAGTTCACAATTTTTAAAGTTTTAATTTAACACATTTCACAATTTGATACTTTATAAAGATTTTCAAATACTCTCATACCTGTAAGTCCCAAAGAGC
Organism: Rhinatrema bivittatum; assembly: GCF_901001135.1. NCBI lineage: Eukaryota > Metazoa > Chordata > Amphibia > Gymnophiona > Rhinatrematidae > Rhinatrema > Rhinatrema bivittatum. The sequence goes on along the minus strand of NW_021820930.1, from coordinate 18,484 downwards.
TTGCCCAGACGCACAGCTTAACACTTCCCCGACTTTTACTTCATATCGTCTCAACCATTCAAATACGTGGAACACACATCTCAAATTTATTTAAACTAAAAAATAAAACAAATTAGAAAATATCAAAGTAGATGAACTTCTCTCAAGAACCTACCAACATGCATGACAACCAAAGATCCTTACCTTTCTCATCTTAGGCAAAAAAACACCATCACCTCATCTCAGAAAGAAACGCTCCCATCGAGTGGATCAATGGAAGTAAGCTTACTCTCTTCCTACGTCCTTTTAAACCGAGCTACACCAATCAAAACACCTCAACTTCACACTATCTCCACCCTTAAAAATGCACTACATCCGAACCAATCAATGGTGCTACCATTCTAAACAGTCACCGCCCCCTCAAGCCCGCCAAATTCAAACCTATCAGCAAAAAGCATTTAATTAGACTCTACGGCTAGGGTCAAAAAAACTCTAGAAACATGTTACCCAATCAATTTTATCATTCAATCCTTTTGGCCATAAAGTCTGTAAATTAAAAATCCATCGCTGTTCCTTTTGTAGTAATATTTTATTTATATTACCACCCCGTCTAGCAGAAACCTTTTGTAATACAAAAAAACGGAGTTCTTCTACCGCATGATTATACTCTCGCCAATGTTTCACTAGGGGAGCTGTCTCCACAACATTTCTAATTCTGCTACAATGCTCTAGGATACGAAGTCTCACCATCCTTGATGTTTTTCCTACATATAGCAGCCCACATGGGCATTGCACAACATATACTACCGAGCTTGTTTGACATGTAGTAAAATGCTTTAAGAAAAACCTTTTTCCAGACACAGGATGTGAGAAATCCTTTATTGATAAACAAAGTTTGCATACACTACATTTGGTGCAAGGGTGATGTCCACCAACTTTCTCATTTAATTGCTCACTGTCACCCAAATCCGAATGAACTAGAATGTCCCTTAAATTCCTAGATCTCCTAAATATGATTCATTTGAAATTCGGGTAGCTTTACAAAAGTTTTTTAGATTAATGAAGTTAAAAATCTTTTTCCAAGGTAATGAGAATGTGAATGTTGATGGTTCAGTGGTTAAGAACCCTTCTTGTTGGATGCCACCAGGCCCTATACATCCGTTGATGGCTGCCTTTGAAGAAATGGTTGAACGAGATTTGAAAATAAAAGAGGCAGAGGATCGATTTCCTTTTTGGAATTTAAGTAAGGAAGAATTTATGGCATTAGAACATTTAAGTTGTGATCATAATTTAGTTTTCAAACCGGCTGACAAGGGCGGGTCTTTAGTAATTCTAAATAAAGATGTCTATATACGGGAGGTGAATCGGCAATTGGGAGATGGTAGATTTTATAGAAAATTGGAGGGAGATCCGACTGCAGTGTTATCTGTACAGATTGGAGAGGTGATAACAGAAGCTTTAAGTGTGGGTTGGGTAACCATCAAGGAAGCAGCCTTTTTGATGAATCAAAATCCTCAGATACCTGTTTTTTATGTACTGCCGAAGGTGCATAAATCCTTAGAGTCTCCACCCGGAAGACCGATAGTTGCCGGTATAGGGTCGGTATTAGAACCCTTGTCTATTTATATAGATCATTTTCTGCAACCTTTTGTTCCATTGGCCAGATCATTTATAAGGGATTCATCACATTTGATAACAGTTTTACAATCTTTACCTGAAGTATCAGAATCTACCCTGCTTATTTCAATGGATATTGAATCATTGTATTCTAATATCCCTCAGAGAACAACAATAAACTTAGTGCAGGAGATTTTAGATACAAGAATAGATAAGAAGGTTCCAACACATTTTTTGGTAGAATTGGCTACAATAGCGCTCACTCAGAATTATTTTATGTTTCAAAATGATTTTTATCAGCAGGTTCATGGAACCGCTATGGGCGCGACGATGGCACCTGACCTCGCTTGCCTGTACGTTTCAGCATTTGAAGAAAAATTTGTTTATCCTTCATTATGGTCCAGGCATGTGAGGTTATGGTGCCGTTATATTGATGATATCCTGGTTATCTGGTCTGGTACGCAATGTGAATTTCAACAATTTTTTCAATACTTAAATGAACAAGATACGAATCTTAGATTTACCTGTGATGTTCAGCATCAATGGGTCTCATTCTTGGATATGAAGGTGGGAAAGAGGGATGGTAAATTTGTAACTGAGCTATACAGGAAATCGATTGATAGGAATGGATTGTTACATTTTAACAGTTTCCATCCCAAGCATGTCAGAGAAAACATCCCAGTAGGACAATTCTTTAGGGTAAGAAGGATCTGTTCTGATTTACCATCGTTTAAGATTCATGCCAAAGATTTGCAAGAAAGATTTGGTGCAAGGGGTTATCCCACAAGTATAGTGAAGAAGGCTTATAAAAGAGCTCGATATATTAACAGAGACATACTATTACATCCGAAGCCGAAACGAAATACACCAGCTTTAGTATGTGTCTTACCCTATTCTAATCGAGTAGGGGATCTTATACAGGTTGTTAAAAATCATTGGCACCTTGTGAGTGGCTTTGTGGGGATGCAGGATCCCCCAATGTTTTCTTTTAGGAGATCTAGGAATTTAAGGGACATTCTAGTTCATTCGGATTTGGGTGACAGTGAGCAATTAAATGAGAAAGTTGGTGGACATCACCCTTGCACCAAATGTAGTGTATGCAAACTTTGTTTATCAATAAAGGATTTCACACATCCTGTGTCCGGAAAAAAGTTTTTCTTAAAGCATTTTACTACATGTCAAACAAGCTCAGTAGTATATGTTGTGCAATGCCCATGTGGGCTGCTATATGTAGGAAAAACATCAAGGATGGTGAGACTTCGTATCCTAGAGCATTGTAGCAGAATTAGAAATGTTGTGGAGACAGCTCCCCTAGTGAAACATTGGCGAGAGTATAATCATGCGGTAGAAGAACTCCATTTTTTTGTATTACAAAAGGTTTCTGCTAGACGGGGTGGTAATATAAATAAAATATTACTACAAAAGGAACAGCGATGGATTTTTAATTTACAGACTTTATGGCCAAAAGGATTGAATGATAAAATCGATTGGGTAACATGTTTCTAGAGTTTTTTTGACCCTAGCCGTAGAGTCTAATTAAATGCTTTTTGCTGATAGGTTTGAATTTGGCGGGCTTGAGGGGGCGGTGACTGTTTAGAATGGTAGCACCATTGATTGGTTCGGATGTAGTGCATTTTTAAGGGTGGAGATAGTGTGAAGTTGAGGTGTTTTGATTGGTGTAGCTCGGTTTAAAAGAACGTAGGAAGAGAGTAAGCTTACTTCCGTTGACCCACTCGATGGGAGCGTTTCTTTCTGAGATGAGGTGATGGCGTTTTTTTGCCTAAGATGAGAAAGGTAAGGATCTTTGGTTGTCATGCATGTTGGTAGGTTCTTGAGAGAAGTTCATCTACTTTGATTTTTTCTAATTTGTTTTATTTTTTAGTTTAAATAAATTTGAGATGTGTGTTCCACGTATTTGAATGGTTGAGACGATATGAAGTAAAAGTCGGGGAAGTGTTAAGCTGTGCATCTGGGCAAGCTCTTTGGGACGTACAGGTATGAGAGTATTTGAAAATCTTTATAAAGTATCAAATTGTGAAATGTGTTAAATTAAAACTTTAAAAATTGTGAACTGTGTTAAAATATTTTTAGAAAGCCCTGTGGATAGATGTTGGATACATGAGCAGTGGGAGATTGTTTGGAAAAGCTCTCCTGAAGAAGCCTGAGGGAAGGCGAAACATGTAGAGAGAACCTAAAGAGATCAAGAGGATTGGCGTTCGTGTAACGCATAAATTTATGTGCAATATGACTCTTTCTGCTTACAAAGCGAATTGTATCTACATTTGACAATGTGTTATGAGAAAATTTATATTTCATGTTGAATTTGAATGTTTAGAAATTTGGAAATGATGTTTTATGTGAGGTTGAATGAAAAATGTATGAATGATATGTGATGGATGGGTGGTGTATGAGTATGTTTTATAGTAATATCTATTGTGTGGGGTATTTTGGATACATTGTGGATGTTTTTTATGAAATTTTCACCAATAAAGTTTGATAAAATTGGATTGATGTCACAGTATATGTATTAGTTGTTAATTGGTTTGTGATATATGAATAAATTGCCAGTTTGGGTATCCTGTCATATGACAGGGCAAAGGTAGCGCCGGCGCCATTTTGTTTTTTGCCCCCCGACGTCAGGAGCGTAGGAGATCGCACCCGGACCCCCGCTAGACCCCCAGGGACTTTTGGCCAGCTTTGGGGGGCCTCCTGACCCCCACAAGACTAGCCAAAAGTCCAGCGGGGGTCCGGAACGACCTCCTGCAGTCGAATCGTGTTGCCGTACGGCCAGCGCCATTTTGCACAAAATGGCGCCGGCCGTACGGCAACACGATTCGACTGCAGGAGGTCATTCCCGGACCCCCGCTGGACCCCCAGGGACTTTTGGCCAGCTTGGGGGGGCCTCCTGACCCCCACAAGACTTGCCAAAAGTCCAGCGGGGGTCCGGAACGACCTCCTGCAGTCGAATCGTGTTGCCGTACGGCCGGCACCATTTTGTGCAGGAACCGAAATAGCGCCAGCACCATTAACGCAGACGTGGCCCGAGAGTGGAAGATCACACCGGGATCTCCCCACTGGACCCCAGGTAATTTAAAGCATTTTGGGGGGTTCGGGAGGGTGGGGGATTTATTTTAAAGGGTCGGGGTGGGTTTTAGGGTTGTTTTAGTGTGCCGGTTTTTTCTGCCCTCCCCCTTCCTCTCACCCTTCCCCCGATTTACGATTTTTGACGATAAATCGGGGGAATTCCTATTATATATCCCCTCTAACGATTTTTGACGATTTAAAATATATCGCATGATATTTTAAATCGTCAAAAAACGATTCACATCCCTACTAAGCATATTACAAAGAAGAAATGCACATTTCCAAAACTAACATATTATGGATCTTATACCCCATCACTCCCTTCCATGCCTTCATCATCTCTCACTTTTTAAATCATCCCCTCACACACTCATATCTCTGCACAGCATTCCTGCCCCCACATCCTCTTCCCTGTGCTCCCTCTCTCTGCCCTCTTCCTCCCCTCTCTCCCTCCCTGCCCTGCTGACCTCCTCTTTCCCACCCCTTCCTGCTCAGCATCCCCCTGACCTCCCCTCTTCCCCTGCCCAGCAACCCCCACACCCCCTCTTTCCAGCTCTCCCTGCCCAGCAGCCCCTATCTCCTTTCCTGCTCCTTCCTGCCTAGCAGATTCCTGAACCCCTGTACCTCACGTCTCTCTGACTAGTAGCACCCATACCCCGTCTGCCTCTTCCCAACTACCTAATAGCACAACACACCGTCTGTCTTTCCTACCCATCCGCCAGCCTAACAGCTCCCTCACCTCTTCTTTCCCCACCCTACTCAGTAAACTCCTGACCCTCTTTCTCCCCAACTCTCCCTGCCTAGCATTACCTACATCACCTCTTTCCCCCGCCCCTCCCTGGCTAGTAGCACCCACATTTTCCCCTCCTACTGGCTCCCAGCCAGCAGAAAAGCCTCTGATTCAGTTCAGGGTCTCCCTCCTTCCTTACCAGCAGCAGATGGAGAGCAGGAAGCACTGAGGAGAGGAGGCAGCAGTGGCAGCAAAGGTCAGCAGTGGATGTATGCATGTGGAGCATGAATCTCTCTCCTTCATGCTTCTGCTGTGTCACTTCTGGGCCCCTTGGGGTGGAAGATCAGCAGCAGCAGTATCGCTGCCAGGCCCAGCGGGGGAAGATAAAGTCGTTGTCCTGCCAGGCCCAGAAGAGCAGGAGTTGATAGATGTCTCTCTCTGATCTGGATCAGAAAGAGAAGGAAGAGAGAGCAGTCTCTTGTCATGCCCAATAAAGGAGAAGTTGGTCAAATCTTGCCTGGGCTGATGAGGAGAAAGCAGTCTTCTGTTGACCCTAAGACACACGTCCCAGGACCTTGCAACTCACCAATGTGTCCCCACAGACCTGTTGAGAACTGCTGCTCTAATTATACTGCACCATACCATTAGTAACAAAAACACTACACCAAAGCCTCCAAACTAATTTTATTGTAGGCATGGGTCAATTCTGGATTGTACGAGCTGCAATCCAGAAGGTGGTGACCCATCTGACTTTTTTTTTTTTTTCTGTGATCCAAAATTTGTACTGTTCATTCAGAATTTGATTCTAAAAGTTGAAGTTTTATCTCCAGACTGTTGCTCATGTAGGATAAAATCATAGATTTACTCAAACTGAATTATTGTAAATGAGTTGAAAGGTTTGGGGGCAGATTTTAAAAGGGTTACGCGCGCATGTTATAAAATCGGGCGTAGATTTGTGTGCACCAGGTTGCGTGCACAAATCTACGCCCGCGCGTAGCTACTAAAATCTGGCCCTTTATGTTTTGTTTTAATTTTGTACTACCAAGCCAAAGAGAATACTACTACTACTACTTCAAGACAGTTTTTGCAACGTTTTAAGAGATTGTTGTTTTTTTTATCAACCTCATTTCTCTTCAGTGTGATACCCTGGGTTGAAGACCTGAAATGCCTTAGGTTTGCTTTGGCCCATCAATCCATTTAACTAGGCATTGCAGAGAAAAGTAACACTGTCACTTTCTGTGATTAATATGTCTCTATTATTATCTTTATCTACTACATACCTATAATCATATTGTCCTGAACACTGACATATTTAGTGTCTGAGTCTGAAATAGTCCAATACTGCTACAAAACAGACTGTGATCTTTCTGCGTTTCTATGTGGGAATTGTAAAGCTAAATTAGTTGGGTGGATGGGAAGACTAGATTGGCCATATGGTCTTTTTCTGCCATTATGTTCTATGTTTCTATCATCCAGAAATAACTTGTACTTTACCCAATTTACCACACTTAAAAAAAATCCTTCTTTTACACAGAGAATGGCTCTCAGCCATTTAGAAATTAACCTGCAACTTACCAAATCATCACCTTAATGACTATCTTGATATACACCAGAGCTGCTCCTATTCCATTTAACCCCTATTTTTCTACTTTTCCTCATTATGCCTGTTGAACCCTCTATTTGCCTACTGATGCCTCCCAAATGTTATCCTGCTACACCTTGACTCCACCTACCATGCCTCATTTTGCTGCCACCTTTACACACACAATGCCTTTGTTTTTATCAGAAATGTCTGCAGTGCTGTTGCAAATCTCCAATTTATTGCAACTCTCTTTGAGCTCTTTAGTTGGAAAAGCATTTCATAAATGACAATGATAAAATATGGTACTAAGAATAAAATCTAAGATATTAACTTGAAAACAAGCAAGTGCGCATTCATATATGCATATAATTCACAAGTTTTGAAATAAGAGTCCGGGAAACCAACCTGAGAAGCGGCACCAGGTCTGCAAGGAAAGACTCTGAGCAAGACAAGGGCCGGTCTTCCACCTAGTCAGCCCCCTCCCCCGCAGGTTGAGTCCTTGGGTTCTGGGGGCCAGTAGGTCTCTGCAGTGGCAGTATATTTATTATACAGGTTAGTCCACACAGGCAGGCTGGATACTAAACAGGACCTGGAATTAGACAAGGCAAGGGTGAGAAGGCAAGGACCGAACTCTGGAAGACAGCATACTTGGTACAGACAAGACAACCCAACAAAGCAGTAGAAGTCAGACAAAAAAAGACAAGGGAACAAAGAACATGCAAGCCCAAAGGCAACAAGGTAGATAGACAGAGTAGGCCCGAGGACCTCAATGCAAGATGCAAGATAGATTAGACCGGAAGGTAGGAAACAAGGCAGGAAGGGCCCGAGGGTCTCAAGGCAAGACAGAAGATAGAAAGCAAAAAGGCCGAAAGGCTACAAGACAAAGCAAGGCAGAAGGCCCGTAGACCACAAGGTAAGGCAGAACAAGGGTCAGGTCACAGAGCCAGAAGTAACACCATGAGAAGACAAGGCAGGTTTACATAGGGCTGAGGCTGAGGCATGGCAAGGGCAGTGAGGAGGAGCTTGACAAGGCTAGTGATGAGACATACTGAAGACATCTGTTGGTGGGGAAGCATCATGAATGTAGGATAACAGGAGAAATCTTAACAGTAGTTGCTCATGCTCTTTTAACACGAGCTCATGCCGTTTAACAAGAGCAACTCTTTTTAAATTTACCCCATGTCTATACTGATACCGCCTTGTTAAAAACACCTGTACTAATAGCAACAGATTCAGATTGACATTTATCAATTGCCATTTTGATAGTTTTCAGTCTGTACCAATCCCAATTGGAATACAGTTGTGGGACATTACAGTGTCTGTATCCATATAGATCAAGTATTGCTAGGACCATTCACATCAGCAGGAACATAGTCCTATAATTGTATATTGACATCATTTTTTAGATACTTTGGAATGCAAGGGCTATTTTCACCCCCTTCTCACAATGTGGCAGGTGTTTGAAAAGGTTGTCAACACTTAATATCCTTAAATAACTCTTTTTAGCACAATTCATGGCACTTCATTCCCAATCTCCACAAACATACACACAAATATCAATCACACTGGCAGGGTAAAAATGATACTTGAACTTGCATTTATGTTATTCTCATCTAGCCTGGGTATTTGTATCCACTTTTCCAAAAGTAAGCTGAAACCATTTGATTTGCTTCTATATTTTGTTGAGAATTTTTTTTTCACTCTCACATTGCATTTTGTGGTGTCAGGTAAAGTGCTTCATAAATAATATCACTATTGTGACTGTGGTCATCAGTCACAGCAGACTGTTGTGTGAGCTGTATTCAGCAAAATGTTATTACTTCTGAGATTGTGGGCCTTGAACCTTTGTAGGACTCCATGGTCTGACTGCAGCTAAATCGGAATCTAAATTTGCAGCCACCATTAATCTGTGTGCTATTCTGGGATAAGCCTGAAACCAAGGTTTTGATAATACTCCCCCAAGCAGCATGAAATGAAGCAATTTCTTCCTCAAATTCCAACATATGAAAGATGGCTCAAAGTGCCGACTGTCTAAAGCCATGTAGATTTGGAGGAATGACTGAAGGCACTGTAACCTGATAATAACCTTGCAGATTGTTTCCTTTAATTATTTCAAGATGCCATAAAAATGATTGAGAAGTTGGACTATAGGTCCTGTCAGGTCATAATTGCACTAGAAACTTTACAAATGTTGTCAGCAAAGAGAGAGCAATGTCAGAGAACATAAAAATAGCAACTTTTGTTTAAATCATAGAATATTTCTGAAGCTAACTTTTAGCCAAGGGGAATAATCAGAGATGAAGAGTACACAAAAAATTGACAATGCTAGTAGGCTTTTAGTCCATCCGTCTGGAAGGGGTTTTATCAATGGTTAAATCAAAAAAATCCACATTTTAAATCTATTTTTCATTACGATTGTCATCAAATTTCCTTCCTGGATATTTTTGTTGAAAATGAAAGGAACAGTTTTAAAACAAATATGTTTCGGTAACCAAATGAAAGAAATATTTTTTTTGCTTTAGCAGAGCTGTTATTCCTCTCGATCAAAATCTGCCTGTTGAGTAATTTTTTTCTCAGCCTACCCTGATCTGGGCCTGGTACTTCTGCTGTTACTTGGCAGATACCCTGTAAGAGTAAACTTCTAGCATAGGTCCCTAGCACATTACACAGGACGTTTACGCTTCCAGCATATCTGCCCTAGCAAGTGTAGGAGCACCGGACCCGGATCGTGGGAAACTACTACCCCAATCTGGGCTGAAGGCTAACCTAAAATAAAGGTACCAGGAGGGTTGCAGTGTAAGGGTTGGCATGGTAAGAGGAGGGGGGCCCTGGAGAGTACTAATTTTACAAAATAGACGGGATCCAGGAGTGGGGTTTAGGAGAAGGGGAGAGACTTATATTTTTTAAATAATGACATGGAAGGGGTTTTGGGAAGGAGGATGCAGACTCTGCTGGGCAGGGCCAAGCCCTTAGAGCTCAGGTGAGGAGGAGGAGGAGGACTGTGTTAGGGCCAGGAGGCTCACAATATTTCTTTTTTTAAACCCAGCACTTTGCAAGTAAACTGCCTATTTTTCGAACATGTTTCAGGATAATTTTAGACCTGCAAGCTAATGGTTAACTCAACCCTGCCCCAGGACCAATCCAACATGCCCCTTGCTTATTTGACTAAATCTTAGCTGAATAAGGACTTATTCAGCTAACTTTTAGCCAAGGGGAATAATCAAAACTAGCCATTTAGTTGGATAACTTGTGAGCTAAAATCTAAATGTTTTTTTAATATGGACTTCAAAGTTGTTAGACATAGCTCTCCCCTGCATTAGCATCCAAACCCTGAATGATGTCTACCAGGATTGACTTTTTTGGCTCTGGGGCTTGCCATAACATCAGTGGGGATAGTACGGAGAGAGATGCCCAAAATCAGCTATGAAATGTTTATATTAAGATCAGTTTGTATGCCACAAAAACTTTCTAAATAAAGAGTTTGTAAAAAACACAAAACCAAACTGCTGGCCTACAAATAGAAGCAAAAATCTTGCTTCATTGCAGCACAACAGGTTTTCAGTAGGGTGCTGTAACTCAGGGCTGAGCAGGATCTGCCCTGAAGGAGGAAAAACTGCTTCCACTTCTAGGTTCCTGCCCAGCAAAGGCTCCATAGCCACTGCCAAACAAAAGCATGCAGTGGGGTCATCACAATTATCAGAGGAGGATCTGCAAAAGGAGCGTTTGCATGTTTCTATTCCTCTCAATTATCCTCAGACAAAGGAGAAACTTTAAGAAGAGAATGTGATAAAGAAAGAAAAATATCACACTCAGGTGAGAGCATCTATTTAATAATGCACTGTCTTGGATCCCCCTCCCCCATAGTCTTCCCTGTATTTTTCTACAGGAAAAATACTGTAGCTCACCTTAGTGACTTTGCATGTTCAAAAGGGATAATCAGGCTCATGAAGAGAGAAATGAGGCAGCTAATATATTTCATAAGTCAGAGCACAGCAGGCCTGAAATGTCCCATTCTACACCCACTATTTCCCTGATCATCCCACTAGGCATCACATATTTCTTCTGAAAACAAATCTGAATAGTGATTTTTATTTGCCAGCGCACCTAAATAGCTGCTCACCTCAGCATTCTTTCTGGTTTCAAATTGGATAAATTGACTTCTTAGATTATGGGATCTTGGTGCATGATTGCTTTGTGTTTGTTTAATGCTTACTTGGTCATTGATGTATTTAAAAATATTTTGATTTCTATGGATACATAAAATTATCTAAAATGAAGGCAAATGTACAGTACATATTGGCTATCCAACAATAGGTCAGCATGATGTGGATTTATTTTCTCTCTCTGTGCCATTTCAGAAATAAATTAAGGTAGTAACCTACATCTATCATATTCACCTCTCTGGAATAGACCAAGAAAAGCAGCTTATTCTCTAGTGACATAGACACAATGAATTTATTTCCAAACAGATCATTTGCAACATTCAAAAATCCTCCTTTACATGTACATTGACATTGCAATAGTTTCACTAAATCCCTTCGTCATAGTTTCGGCCATGGCCTCTGGCCTTCTGTAGTAGCTCAGGGAAGATTCTGCAGCACACTACTAAAGGTTTCAGATAATTTATATTACTTAATCACAAAGCCAAATTTTTTTCTACAAACTTTTCAGTTGTTTTAATTTTAAAAATAAAATATTTTCCAATCTATTTTGAATACATCTTCCTAATTTCTTTTCTTTCCTTACTCCATTTTTCTTCTTCCTCTTTTTATTTTTCATTCTTTCTCATCTGACCATTTGTCTTCTTTTCTCTGATGTCTTACTTTTTTTTTTACCTGCATCTCAGGGTTTCTTTCATGTCCATTCTTTGCCTTCTTCCTGCTCATGGTCTCTTTCTACCTCCCTCCCAAGCGATGTCTTCTCACCTTCTCCCATCTTTGTTCCTTCCTCCACCCACCACCTCCTTTTCATATTCTTACTTCTTCTTTGCTGTGCATGCTCGCCCTTTCCTCCTCCCTCCCATGCACTCTTCCCACCCGAGGATCTTTTTCCATGGAAGTCCTGTTAGTGAAAGAGGAAGAAGGAATGCTCACTCACTTCTTGTACCTTGGATGTCACTTCAAAATAACACCAAGCTGGCCCTGAGACTGGTGCCATAGTGATGTCAAAATGGTACCAGTCTTAGGGCCGGCCAGTGCTATTTTATTGTATGGCCATACAATAAAATGGCACTACCTTGACCCTAGCCCAGCACTGTTTTGAGGTCATTACAGGGTCAGTCTCAGCGCTAGTAGGCACAATTTTTAAGCAGATGTCCGAGGGGTTAAGATATTAGCGGATATCCCTCCTACCCCTTTCACTAATAGGACCCCAATAGAATGGGTAAGTAGGAACTTGGCAATCCCTGGCCCGTTTTCAGGAAGGGAGGGGGACCAGAGGGGCCAAGTCATCAGCAACATTGTTTAAGGGGTGGGTGTCAGAAGGGCCTAGGTCCCAGCAGAGGTTTTGGAGAGAGGCGTTAGGGAAGCCTCAGGGAGACCCCAGGAACGTGCTCGAGAACCCTGGATCAGTGGCCAAGGTTTTTTATTTTTAATCTTTTTTTTTCTTTAACTTTGTTGGTTTTTCTTTTGTTACATTTTGAAAACGTAATGAAATGAAATAGAAAACATCATTGATTTTTTCATGGCCAGGATGAAGAATCAGATGATAAAATGCTAACAGAGATTAAACAATAAAATTGACAACACAATAATAATGGGAGACCTCGTCTGACTTCCGGAACCTTGACCTCTGCTTTGCTGACTACTTCTCGGACCCCCGGACTCTGACCTCTGCCTGCTTGACCACGTCTCTAGATTCTGGCTCTGTTCCTAGCCTTGTCATCACCTACGCTATTCTGGTCCTTCTCGTTCCATCTGACCTCCAGTCTCGAACCTGACCGTGCTCCCCTTCTGTCTGTGGGCACGTCGTACTTTCATCCTTCCAGGAGACCCTGTGAGCCCACCTAAGTCCAAGTGGCCCGGGTCCCTACGGGCTCCTCTCAGGGGGACCTCGGGCTTCCAGTGGTGAAGCTCATCCTAGCCTCTGTCTCCTCCAGTGCTCCTCCCCCTGGGGGCAGTTGCTTACTGGTCCCTACCAGGGAGCCGTTCTCCACTGCTCCAGGACAAGCGTCCACCCCTGAGTGCAACAAAGGGGAATTACTTTTGATCTAATCATGATGCAAGAGGTAAAGATAGCAAATTCACTTGGCAATAGTAATCATAATGAAATGAATTTGACATAGTCACTGAAGGGCTGATTCTAAGTAAAACTACTACAATACTATTTAATTTTTAAAAAGAAGACTATGATAAAATGAGGAAATTAGCAAGAAAAAACTAAAAGGAGCCATAGCCAAGTTTAAAAGTTTGCCTGAAGCATGGACATTATTTAAAAATACCATCTTGAAAGATCTGATATACTCCATGCATTAAAAAAGGTCACAGGAAGATCACACAACTGCCAGTATGGTTTAATGGTAAGGTAAAAGAGTCAATTAAAGCCAAACAGACATTTTTTAAATAATGGAAAGCAGACCTACATGAGGAAAATAGGGAAGATCGTAATTGCACGTACATTGGATGTAATGCATTAAGAATTTGAAAATTGTCGTGTGGTAAAACTAATAATAAAATCATTTTCAAATAAATTTAAAGTAAAAATGCCTGTGAAACAGTCAGGGGAAATGGGGGTGCTCAGGGAAGACAAGAAGATAGCAGAAAAAATAAATGAATTATTTTATTTAGTCTTTACTGAGGAGGATGTTGGGGACATAACCTACACCAGAAACATTCTTTGATCGTGATGATTCTGATCAACTAAAGCAAATCACTAAGAAACTGAAAAATATAATGCAAGAGTGAGAAAACTTTTTGACTGTGACTCCCTTCCATTTATGCAATTTCTTAGGGTCCCCCGAAGATAGGTTATTGCATATATATATATATATATTTCTAATAGATTAACTTGACAAACTAGTAACAGATTAGTGGGACTGGATGGTATTCACCATAGAGATCTGAAAGAAATCAACATGAAATTGTAATCCTGTTGCTAATAATCTATAACATAGCTCAAAAAGGATAGAGAAAGGATAGAAGGAGTTCATATAAAGTTGGCCAAAATGGTGTGTAGTCTCTATCAGAAGACTTGTGAGGAGTGGTTGAAGGATCTTAATATATATACCCTGGAGGAGAGGAGATGCAGGGGAGATATGATACAGACCGTAAAATACCTGAAAGGTATTAATGATGCACAAACTTCAAACCATTTCTATTGGAAAGGAAACTGTAGAACTAGGGGTCACAATATGAAACTCCAGGGGAGACAACTCAGAACTAACATCAAGAAAAATGTCTTCACATGGAGGGTGGTAGATGCCTGACATGCCCCCTGGAAGAGATGATAAGGACAAAAACAGTAATGAATTCAAAAGGGCATGGGATATACTCTGCAGATCCCTAGAGACTAGATATTGGAAATGAAGAAAGAGGTGCATGGGTGTAACCTGCATAGAGCGGCAGGTACTACCCTAAAAGGAAGGCATTGGGATAACCTGCAGAGAGCAGCAGTTACAACCCATAACAGAAGGCATGTAGGTAACCTGCATGGAGCAGCAGTTACTTCCATGAGCAACTTGCTGGGCAGACTGGATGGACCACTTGGTCTATATCTGACAACATTACTATGTTACTATCATTTAAATCAGCCATAGTACTTGAAGACTGGAGAGGGCCAATTAATTCCAATTTTTAAAAAGGACTCCAGGGTGATCCAGGAAACTATAAATTGGTGAGCCTGATATCGGCACTCACAAAAATGGTAGGAGCTATTCTTAGAAACAAAATTGGTGGCCATATAGAAAGACATGGCTTAATAGGGAAGAATCAATGTATAGAAGCAGATTGTGGGAAAATATCAGCCTAGGGGATCCATACTAGCCCATGGATATCCAATTACCCAAAAATAAAAAGAAACCATACATATACACACACACAAACACACAGTCACACACACATACGCATATTTGTTTATTTATTTATTTAAATGATTTATATACCGGAGGTTCCTGTATAATATACATATCACCCCGGTTCACAAGGAACAATAACTGTCACTACATTTAACGGTTTACATAGAACAGAATAAGAATAAAACAGGAGTTTTTACAATTGAACATTGAAAATTAAGTAAACAAGTTTTAACATTGTACAGATTAATCGAAGTAGGTTACATTTTCTTCAACGTGTTCTTAGCTCTAGGGGAAAGCTTGTTTGAACAGCCAAGTCTTAAGTTTCTTTTTAAATGTAGGGTGGCATGGTTCAAGACGAAGGTCTGGAGGTAGCGAGTTCCAAAGTGAAGGGCCTGCTGTGGATAATGCACGTTTCCTCTGAACAGATTTCATATGCCATCATATGCCATCATATGTGGCATATGATAGCATAGAGTCCAACAGGATAAACATCCTGCATGAGACTAAATACAAAATTGAATCTTTATGGGTAGAAATCCCTTGTGTGTCAGGGAAGACTACAGTGATAGGGGTATACTACCGTCCACCTGGTCAAGATGGTGAGATGGACAGTGAAATGCTAAGAGAAATTAGGGAAGCTAACCAAATTGATAGTGCAGTAATAATGGGAGACTTCAATTACCCCAATATAGACTGGGTAAATGTATCATCGGGTCACGCTAGAGAGATAACGTTCCTGGATGGAATAAATGATAGCTTTATGGAGCAATTGGTTCAGCAACCGACGAGAGAGGGAGCAATTTTAGATCTAATTCTCAGTGGAGCACAGGACTTGGTGAGAGAGGTAATGGTGGTGGGGCCGCTTGGCAATAGTGATCATAATATGATCAAATTTGATTTAATGACTGGAAAAGGAACAGTGTGCAAATCCAAGGCTCTCGTGCTAAACTTTCAAAAGGGAAACTTTGATAAAATGAGAAAAATTGTTAGAAAAAAACTGAAAGGAGCAGCTACAAAAGTAAAAAATGTCCAAGAGGCGTGGTCATTGTTAAAAAATACCATTCTAGAAGCACAGTCCAGATGTATACCACACATTAAGAAAGGTGGAAAGAAGGCAAAATGATTACCGGCATGGTTAAAAGGGGAGGTGAAAGAAGCTATTTTAGCCAAAAGATCTTCATTCAAAAATTGGAAGAAGGATCCAACAGAAGAAAATAGGATAAAGCATAAACATTGGCAAGTTAAATGTAAGACATTGATAAGACAGGCTAAGAGAGAATTTGAAAAGAAGTTGGCTGTAGAGGCAAAAACTCACAGTAAAAACTTTTTAAAATATATCCGAAGCAGAAAGCCTGTGAGGGAGTCAGTTGGACCGTTAGATGATTGAGGGGTTAAAGGGGCACTTAGAGAAGATAAGGCCATCGTGGAAAGATTAAATGATTTCTTTGCGTCGGTGTTTACTGAAGAGGATGTTGGGGAGGTACCCGTAATGGAGAAGGTTTTCATGGGTAATGATTCAGATGGACTGAATCAAATCACGGTGAATCTAGAAGATGTGGTAGGCCTGATTGACAAACTGAAGAGTAGTAAATTACCCGGACCGGATGGTATACACCCCAGAGTTCTGAAGGAACTAAAAAATGAAATTTCAGACCTATTAGAAAAATTTGTAACTTATCATTAAAATCATCCATTGTACCTGAAGACTGGAGGATAGCAAATGTAACCCCAATAATTAAAAAGGGCTCCAGGGGTGATCCGGGAAACTACAGACCGGTTAGCCTGACTTCAGTGCCAGGAAAAATAGTGGAAAGTGTTCTAAACATCAAAATCACAGAACATATAGAAAGACATGGTTTAATGGAACAAAGTCAGCATGGCTTTACCCAGGACAAGTCATGCCTCACAAATCTGCTTCACTTTTTTGAAGGAGTTAATAACATGTGGATAAAGGTGAACCAGTAGATATAGTATACTTGGATTTTCAGAAGGCGTTTGACAAAGTTCCTCATGAGAGGCTTCTAGGAAAAGTAAAAAGTCATGAGATAGGTGGCGATGTCCTTTCGTGGATTGCAAACTGGCTAAAAGACAGAAAACAGAGAGTAGGATTAAATGGGCAATTTTCTCAGTGGAAGGGAGTGGACAGTGGAGTTCCTCAGGGATCTGTATTGGGACCCTTGCTGTTCAATATATTTATAAATGATCTGGAAAGAAATACGACGAGTGAGATAATCAAATTTGCAGATGACACAAAATTGTTCAGAGTAGTTAAATCACAAGCAGATTGTGATAAATTGCAGGAAGACCTTGTGAGACTGGAAAATTGGGCATCCAAATGGCAGATGAAATTTAATGTGGATAAGTGCAAGGTGATGCATATAGGGAAAAATAACCCATGCTATAATTACACAATGTTGGGTTCCATATTAGGTGCTACAACCCAAGAAAGAGATCTAGGTGTCATAGTGGATAACACATTGAAATCGTCGGTGCAGTGTGCTGCGGCAGTCAAAAAAGCAAACAGAATGTTGGGAATTATTAGAAAAGGAATGGTGAATAAAACGGAAAATGTCATAATGCCTCTGTATCGCTCCATGGTGAGACCACACCTTGAATACTGTGTAGGGATGTGAATCGTTTTAGGACGATTAAAATTATCGTCCGATAATTTTAATATCGTCTTAAACCGTTATGGAACACAATACAATACAGATTCTAACGATTTATCATTATAAATCGTTAGAATCGTGAGCCGGCACACTAAAACCCCTAAAACCCCCCCCCGACCCTTTAAATAAATCCCCCCCCCTCCCGAACCCCCCCCCCCAATAACTTAAATAACCTGCGGGTCCAGCGGCGGTCCGGAACGGCAGCGGTCCGGAACGGGCTCCTGCTCCTGAATCTTGTCGTCTTCAGCCGGCGCCATTTTCCAAAATGGCGCCGAAAAATGGCGGCGGCCATAGACGAAAAAGATTGGACGGCAGGAGGTCCTTCCGGACCCCCGCTGGACTTTTGGCAAGTCTCGTGGGGTCAGGAGGCCCCCCACAAGCTGGCCAAAAGTTCCTGGAGGTCCAGCGGGGGTCAGGGAGCGATTTCCCGCCGCGAATCGTTTTCGTACGGAAAATGGCGCCGGCCATACGCGTATGGCCGGCGCCATTTTCCGTACGGAAAATGGCGCCGGCAGGAGATCGACTGCAGGAGGTCGTTCAGCGAGGGTTCCGGCGCCTCGCTGAACGACCTCCTGCAGTCGATCTCCTGCCGGCGCCATTTTCCGTACAAAAACGATTCGCGGCGGGAAATCGCTCCCTGACCCCCGCTGGACCTCCAGGAACTTTTGGCCAGCTTGTGGGGGGCCTCCTGACCCCCACGAGACTTGCCAAAAGTCCAGCGGGGGTCCGGAAGGACCTCCTGCCGTCCAATCTTTTTCGTCTATGGCCGCCGCCATTTTTCGGCGCCATTTTGGAAAATGGCGCCGGCTGAA